>NW_015090995.1:14655278-14797454 GCF_001431845.1 Calidris pugnax | reverse complement strand
GGGGGGGGGGGGGGTGAGCAGGAAGAATCTTCAAATTACGATAATCTCATACAGAAGTCAAGATGCAGTGGGAATTGGTATTTGAATACCAGATGCCTCTGAGAGCTACAGGCTGGTTTTCATAGTCAATCTAGCTAAAAAAAAGGGAGGGGGGAGGGGGAGGGGAGGGAAAGAAATAGCCTGTTGCCTTTGGTCACAGTGCAGTCAGACAACAAACTGTAAGGAGGTTGTGATATCTTGCTTTAATTTATGGTTATTAAGTTTAATGGTTTTTGTGAATGTGTATTTAACATTTTGCTAGAATACAGTGTTCCAGTATCTTTTCTTACATATTTGACCTTTGGGATAACAATGAACCATTGCTGAATCACAAACTCGCTGACTTTATCTGACAGGTCTGACTTATTTTCTGCTTCAATATTCTTTTCTTCTAGTTGTTTCAAATTGTTGCATGTCATTGGAATGTGTGGATTCCTGGCATTTAGATTTTTATCAGTCTCCTTGCCCTTTTTATGATGGCACCCTTAAAGGAAGACATTCTTCTACCTCTGTGTTAATGCTGCCCTTTATAAGTGTTCTTTGTTTACTGAATGGGAGAAAAAAAAATATCTGCATTTTTATTTGAGCTAACATTTTAGTATGTATTACTGCTTATACATTTACACAGTTAGATCTGCATTGTCACCGAATGGCTTTGGCATGAAGTTTCATTTGTAAATTGGTACACATAAGGACTTGCAATTTCCTCCTGTTTTGAGAAGGTCATAGAACACACAGATCCACTTCTGTGATTTATAATATAACTTTTTATGCTTTATTTCTTGAAGTATTTTAAGAGATTTTGCTTGCCAACAATCTTATTCATATCCATGGAACAAGGCCTTTCTTTTAAGCACAATGCAATCAAAACACCTTGTGTTGCAGAGTTTATGATGAGTCATACAAAACTATATTATTTACTGAGAATATTAGCTATTTATTTGAGCTTTTAAATGTAAGAAATCTACAGTTCATAGAAATCCGAATTTGTAAAAAAAAATTTTTAAAATATCCTCTGGCTTACCCATATTCTTTCATTATGCTGCTCAAGTTCGGCCTTTGCTTTCTATTTCTGATAGTAAAAATATTTGGTGAAGTAGATAGTATGCAAGTATATTTCCTCCAATTCTGATTCTGCAGCAATTAAGACCTTTGAGGAAGGAGGAGGAAATGGACGTTGTTACAGAAGCCTGTCTACACAGCACATTTCTTGGTAGGGAATGATTTAATGCGCTGAGGGATATACAATTGTAACAACTACTATTATTTGAGTTGCTTTTATATATGCATAATATACTCATGTTCTATTTTATGAGATATAAAACTCAAATGTTAACTGGAGACTGTAGAGTGTGGGAAAGGCTCGTGTCAATTATACCATAATCAGGGAGCATTGTGGTACGCTCCAGCATGCTCAGAGCACAGCATAATGTGCTCTGCGGCGTGAATAGACTCCAAGTAGCTGTGATTATTTGCAGAGTGCTATAGCTGCATCAACTTTCACTCAACAATTAGGGGTTTATTTTTCTAATTCCATCACATAATTGACAGTAAAAGGTACTAGGAATTAGTAATGTATTATAGGAAATGAAGAAAAAGAAGAACAAGCCAGTATTTCTATAGTAATTTTAAAAGGTCAGAAGAACCTTTAACAGTGGATTCCACTCATAGGCAGAAGCCCTGTGCATATAAATGCAAATGTTATAGAATGTGGAAGAAAAGCATGTTTTAGTCAGCAAGTAAATTGCTTGATAATTGGAAGATTCACTGACTAAACATCAGGGAAAATACATTTGGGGGTGGGAGGAAGTGTCTATTTATAGTAATTTTTCAAAGGCATCACACAAAAGATAGCTATAGGCACAAGAAATTTTCATATACACCAGATATGGCTGTTACTATCTCGAGCAAAACTGTGGTTCAGAATGAGCTTTTATGTCTCCTAGATTAAAAAATGATTTTTTTTTTTTTTCTTTCCCCCCTAAGCTTATGGTTTTTGAGAGGCATGGATTCTGTATGGTTACACAGACAACATTGAAAACACACTCAGAGAATAATCTGTGATCCAGTGCTTCACTGAGATTCCTGACTTTCCCCATTTGCTTCACTTAGTGCTTCTACAGTCTTGGACTTCATCTTAAATGTACAGTTGAGGCTGAGTTTTTTGTTTCCTCCAGCCTTGATGTAACACTCTGCAGCTGTCTCTCTTCTCTAAATCTCCCAGAAAGGGTTGTTGAAAGGATTATGATACATAGTCCCTGTGCTGTGCTTCAAGGATTGGTTTCCAATAAAGAGAAAAGAAAGATAGTCAAGGGAATCATCTGAAAAGGGATTGCTGTTTTGTGTTTTAGTGCTGGCAGAGTGGGAAGAGAAGGTATTGCTAGAACCAAAGAATAATATCCAGAATTCCCAGAGATTACTATTTTGCTTTGATTTTAATTTGTGAATTATTTTTGATTTTGTAGTTGTTATGCAATTACCAGAAGCACTTTAAAAGTTCAACAATTTTAAATTGTCTGCAGTTTTCACTCTCTATATAGAGAATCACTGTGTATTCAGAGAAAAACCACAATAGCTTAGAAAGCAGTATAATGATTTCTTCATACTACTTCCTAAAGATAACTGGTTTCAGACTTAAGCAAATGAGAAATTATCTTCTGGGTTGCCTACTGAATGTGAATTAGGCTCATCTTAAGCATTTCATGTCACTAAAATCACCATGATTACAGGTCTTATTAACTGACTGCATGTTTGGTTAAGTAAGTTATGTGTTAAATTTGACTGGAATTAACAACAAATTCTAACACATTCAGTGCAAGAGGAAAGCTGACTCTCAGGAAGGTGCCCACATGTCAACCATGTCTCATATGCAAGTTCTGCATAGAAAGTTTGTGGTTTGATCCATTGTTCAGTGCAGCTTCAGCAATTTATGATCACCATGGAGATGATCTGAATATACTAACAGAAACGATCACCATGGAGATGATCTGAATATACTAAAAGTAAATATGAATGATGAGGTTATCTACTCCCTGAGTACGTGATCATCTCAATTCACTGAACTATCATTCTTGTAGGTAGTTCCCCAAGAGCTTCTACTGCTTGTCATGGTGCCAACAGCACTGATCCTGCAGTGATTTTTATACAGTTGTGCAAAACAGGTCTTAAGATATTTTAAAGACCTTTTACCTCGGCTTTTCCCCTTGGAATGCTAAAACAGAAAGGAGGGAAATCCTGTCCTCTATACAGTATTGCGAGATAAGTAGATATGATAGAGGAAAACAGGGAAAAATTAATGTACAAGAAGATATTCAGGGGAAGCAACTGCCTAGGTGAAGAGGCATGAGGAATGGAACAGGAGCAGTAATGTGGGTAGGCATTTGAGATTGTGACTATTCCAGATTATTGAAAATTATAGTATCACTTTCCTGCCATTAAATGTAGCTAGTATTGTTGCCATGCAGCGTTCTAGCAAAAATTGTTTGGAATAAGCCATTCTCTGTGTATCACTTGCTAATAAAATGTGCATTTAAATAATTAGAGAATACCCTGTCTCAAGGAAGAATCAAAACAGACATCAGATACCAGTTAAATTTGTTGAGGGAATGGCGAGAAATTTTACATTTGGAGACCATAATAAATATTTCATTTTGTAGCTATTCCCATGGCTAGAATTTCAGAAAACTTACAGCCTTGTTATCAGAAAAACTTGTAATGAGCTGAAGAGTTTGTACACATGGTAAATGTGTACATCAGAGAACTTACTACACTGAAACAAAGCTTGATTCCAGTGCTTAGTTGTCACATGAAACCATGTGCAAATTTGCATATGGGAGCAAGATACATAGTGACCAGGAAATAAAAAGTATCCTCTTTTAAATATGGTTGTTATCTCCCAGCGAGAGTGAGTTATGCTATAACCAGGGGATTTCAGCTAAAGGCATGAAGTCACTATATAAGCTAAAGCACATTAAAGTTCTTCACGGAGTAAGGGCAAGCAATAATCCCCGTAAGAGCACTCTCAAAAAGCTGCAACTTCCATTACTTTATAGCAGTCTTGCTTCTATAAAAACAGATTCACAAAGTGAAATGTCATTTCCTTATGTAATTCTTTTTTAATGTATTTTAAAAGAGTCATCACCTAACAAGTCACACTTTCAGTGTAATTAACAAGGAACCTTATTTAGCATGCAACTATTGTGGACCTGCTGTATTAAATCCAGTTTATGATACATTATTTTCTGAAAATGAAAGTGGAAATGTATGGGTTGTATGGCCACAGAAACGTAAGGCAGAGAGAAATCTCAGCATTTATGCCAAAACTCTCAGAATATCATATAGACCTCAATATTTGCCGAGTCTCTTTTTAAAACCTCTTGCAGATTATGCTGCAGCTGACCTGTATGTTGATCTTTTAGAAAAGAGAAAGCTGCGTTTGAAAATCATCTCAAAATGACTGGGTGGATGCGTTTCTGAAGGGAGTCTTTGTTATAATGTTTAAAAACAATTGCTCTTTTTCATCTGAGTCATATATTAACCAAAGCATGTTAAAACTATTAAATCAGGCATTTACTAAAAAGCCCCCAGAATTAGTTTAAAAATTGAGTAATTAGACCCATGCTGCGATGACATTACTGTTCTGATATTACTTCCAAGTGAAGCCCAGTCTCACTGCAGTACTTTCATTAGTTGGTCTATGTAAATTAACTGGGAAAGAATGCTGTATGTTTTCAATTATATTTTAATGGAAAAGAACAAGTTATTTTCTTTTAGACAGTAAGAGAGTTAGTGGTAGAATATGTAGTATGCATAAAATTTGCTTTGCAATCATTTTCACTTGCAGAAGATTGGTTTACAATAATTTATCTTTGTGAAGGGCTTATAATCAACTAGAACTTAGATTTACATAAGATTAGAGTTATTTTTTAAAATACCTGTAATACAAATTACAGCATAGTACCTTTTGATGAGCACTATTAGCTGGATTCTGTGACTTGAAGAGGAGTTAAAAAAAGGGTTCTAATGAGAAAGGTACTATAAAAACAAATTAACTAATGCCAATGACTGAGAGAAACTAAAAGACCTTCTGTCTTAAACGTGTCTACTTTGGTACCATATGAAGTTCTGTAAGATGTCACAGTTAAATTCTGTTAATGTTCAAATCTCAGCTCCTGAAGTATACTAATGAAAAACAACTAAATACCAGAAATAGTCACAACTGTTTAGATGTACAAGAATAATAAAATAATAAAAGGAAATTATAATGCATATCAGAAATAGTGATTAGTTTCTCTGATTATTTTTTAAATTAATTTATTTATAAGCATATGTGATGGAACACCTGTTTTTGTGGATTTTTTTTATTAGATTGTGGAGTTTTCCATTTTTAATCTGTTTTACTTTGTGTCAATATCTAAAACTCTAAATCATGCCTTTTAGTAGAGCTTTTCATGCAATACGTAGAAACTTGTAGATACTCTCTGTGAAAGCTGCAATTGTGACCAGCTCATGTAGACCTCCATGATATTTCCGAGATGCAAGAAATTATCACTAAAACATCTTACTATGCGATAAAATATTTTCACTTTGAGATTTCAGCTACCTTCGTGTTCAAACTTAAGGGTAGGGCAATATACATCACCATTTTAGCTCATTCGCTCTTTGTATGCTAATTTTGTTACTTGAAAGAAATGCATGTAAGAACAAGGAAAAACAAGACTGAATTTAGAATAATTTACTTCAATTATAAAAGTGTGAAAATATTGGAAATCTTAAACAACACTGTTCTCTGGCTCCTTGCAGTGTTTTACTGGGCTCCAGTGTGATGGCTGCTGGCTTGTTGTAGTGTAATCTGTGCTCTGTTCCTTTTCTCTGTCCATAGTACGTCTGCAGTGCAGAACCTCGATGAGATGTGGAGTTAGACAACCACAGAAAAGCAATTCATACCCAGCCTATATCTACATTAATTTTGATAGGTCTCTGACACTTCATAATGATTTAATGAAATTTACTGCCAGCACTGGAATGTGCAAGATTCCTACAAGTAGGAGGCCAGCTGGTGAGTCGGTGAAATTTGACAACATTGCCTGCAGATGCTTGTTTCCATTCTGCAGCTGCAGGTTGCATTAGCATGGACGTGCTGCCACAATAACCACAAGGACCAGCAAAGCAGACGGAGTTGTACCGCGTAGGGATGAAGCACTGGCTCCTTGCCCTAGCTCCCTGCTGTTCAAGAAAAGGCTACTCTGCTCTTACCTGATTTTCCTGCTCATGTTTTATCATGGAGTCCCATGTGACCATGTGCATTGTGACAGTGACTTTGGACCTGCATTTTTATTCTGGTTACTAGTCCTGATTAGCATTCTACATCTGCACAAATGGTACTTTGGGCAATGGCTCCAAAGTTAAAAGCCAGCACCTAAATTCACAATGGTTATGTTTAAGCTTGTTAAAAGCATTCTGCTATGGGATAAAATGGGTCTCAGAAGAAAAGTACCTCCTTTCAAAAAAACAAGCAAATACTATTTAGTAAGCAGGTTTTAATTATTTTGTAGCTTCTATACCATCCTGAATTGCTTTTTCATTCTGATCAAGACTATTGTAATACAAGCAGAAACAGATGGAGTTTTGGTGCTGATCCAGACTGCAGATGTAGTCAAAGGCCATCTTTGACTTGCATCGTGGAGGCATTTAGACTAACCAGATTGTGTGGTGTATTATTGGACCCAAAATGCAGTGGCTTGATTCTCAGATGGTAATGATCCCCCTTCTGTCCCAAGAATTGTCTGTCTAGTCCCAAGGATTAGTCATCTCTACACCCTTGCCGTCTGTTATGGAGAGTCAAAAAATCCACAAAGGTTTCTGCCACCGCTGCCACCTCCTTTCTGGTGGCGTACAACAATTAGCTCCTGGGTCTTAACTGAAGATAATTCTTAATTTCCTTGCAGGCTTTGTTGTTGAGGATTCAGTAAAATGAATAATTATGCCCTAAACAAACATTAGATGAGCATAAAGCATATTCAAGATCAAACTGGAAACTCAAGTAAAAACTCCAATAGCATTTTAATAATCAATTTTATTCTGATTAAGAAAAGAGATGACAGACTATCTATTCCATTTAGAATAACCAGTTCTCCTAGTTGCCTTTTGTCTCATTTGCGGTTCTTTCTTGCTTTAGCGGTTTCAAATTTACATGTTGCTTTTAACACAACTCTCAATATATTCACTATATTTTGTGTTTTGTATATAGTATAAAATTCAGATGTGTATTAAAGAGTTCACTGGATGACTGAGGGACACTAGCTTCACGCTACCTCATTTCCAATGGTCATCACCTCTTATTTCTCTATTCCTCTACATTAGGAATTTTTGTCATCGTTTCCAGTAGGTAGCTTCAAAAGATTAGAAATCTTTTTTTCACTCTAAAGTAGTCAAATGGAAATACTGCCATTTAAAATGAAATGTGTATTTTCTGTCCAGAAGTTGTGTTGTACCACTTGAATGGATGGTGAAAAGTGGTTGCTGTGATTATCCTGTGGCTAGCAAAAGGAAAAAAGAGGGAAAGAAAATTGCAGCAGTTAGAAGGGAAAGGATCATTGGAATATACAGGGACATGTAGACACCTTTTACTTTACTGTAGCCCTTGTGTCAGAACATTAAGGGATAATAAACTATCAGTATTTAAGAAAATTAAGGAGATCATGCACTTTTGTTGGTACTCATACAGATGCTGCAGAGCATGCAGATTGACCTGGGAAAACAACATCATCCAGTGTGCGTGTGGAAAGAGTATCCTGTGCAGAATTAAATGGGAATGTCAGAGTTTAATAGCTGCAGCATCAGAAAAGACAAAGATTATATTTCTTCAACTTGGAGAAATATTAGATGTCAAAATAAAAGCATGAGATTGGTTATTTACTGAAGTTAGGAATCTAGTTGTTTTAAGAGTAAAATAGCAAGGCTTACTTACTCAAAATATAACTAGGCAAAAGCTTCTGATTTCAGGACAAGAAGAAGTAAATCCAGATACTACAGAGCTTTAAAACTGATAAATAACTGACTGACAGATTTTACTGCATTTTTCAAATCTTTTTGATAACTTCAGTGGTTTGGGACTTACTTGGGAAGGTCTTATAGCTAACAAATATTCACACCATTTCATTTTGGGAGACAGATTTCTGTAATGTAGAACTATCCCAGATAAATTAAAAAAAAAAAAAAAGGCAAGCTGTTTTTTCTAGTGGCAAAGTAACTAAATGAAATATATACGTTTGTGTGTGTGTGTGCATGCACTAACACACAAATACACACATCCCAATTAAAAATAAGTTTGTAACGTTTCTGTTATGCAGCAGATGTTGCTACTGAAGAAATTCCATTACTCTGTTACAAGGACTTGCAGTTAGTAGTAATGTGCTTGTTTTAAATTAGCCTCTTCAGCTTTGCTTTGTCAGAGAAACGAGAGCAGATTTGGTCTTCTTCTCGCCACCCCACTGGCTTCCACTTCTGCATTTTTGGGCATCTGTGTGTCCACACCCCTGCAGTGTGGGCTTTAGTTCCTGCAGCTTGATGTGCTGAGTGTCCAGTGCTGCTCTTCTCGGCATCCCTTTTCCTTCCCCTCCTTTCCTTCTGTCGACCTTCCCTCCTGAATGGCTTCTGTCCTATGGGAGATGCAGTACTTTGTATTAAGCAACAAAATATTGCTGGGGTCAAAACTGCATGGAAACATATAAGTGCTGAAGAGCATTAACAGTTGAAATATCCAAATAACGGCTGAAAATGGGAGTTGAATGTAAACCTTTCTTTGCAAACCTATTATAGGGAAAAAAAAGTTGCAGTTTTGAACTCTATTCCATCTCAATTTCTTAAATCATTTAAAAAGAAACAGAGATTAAATCCTTTAATTACGCCATTATTCAGTAACTTGCTTTGAGGAAATCTTATTCCCTAAAGTTATACAGGGTGAATATCTGTGATTTTTATTAGAGTCAAGAAAGTAGTCTAACTTTGGGAATGGGAAAAGATGGTAACTGATAATAACCGTGTCTAGTTCCCTGTCAACACTCTAGTATTTCATCAGAAACTTGCTAGAGTTTTGTTAGGTCTAACTTTAAATAACTCAATGGGCCATTTTCTTTCGTGGACTTTTGAGGAAGAATTCCACACTGTAGAATGTCAAACATCCCCTTTTTGTCTAATGTCATTGAATACATGAACTATGGGCTATAAATATTTCCAGGTTTAAAGATTTTAACATGCTTTCGCTGTTGTTATTCATCATTAGCTGAGCATTTAAAATGAGTTCAGTATCTCCTTTTGTGATGATCTTTCCTGAGCCCTCATGTTTTTTGCAGTTCTTCCCAGTGCATGGTTTTTTTTTTTTTTTTCCTGTTATTATTTCCCTTAGTTATTTAAATACATTATACAAGTTTCACTTAAACATACTGAAAAAAAATCCGGCATCATCCTTCTCTATAATAGCAACATTGTAATTACTTCTCTCAGGCTGTTAATCAGAATAGTAATACAGACTTCTGTTCATTTACATGTATATATTGATAAATGGGGGTGTCTGAAAGAAATTTAAAAAACTAATTAAATGTCACTGATTTGGTCCCTTCTTAATGGACATACCTTTCCTTTCATGTTTTTATTATGGATTTATATTGTAGCAATGCTTACAGCTCAGCCCTGAAAATAGAGGCAATTTGGGGAAAAGGTTTCCATTGTTAGTTTCCCAAATAAAAACTAATAGTCATATTTCTACTTAGTTGACAGTTGTGTGTCATTACCTCAGTGGTGACTGTGATTTGGTACTAGTAGGAATGGTGTTCTGCATAGTACCATTGAGACAAATCAGATTTCGTTTCAGTGGGTTTTGATTCTTCACTTGTGTCTCGCTATTTTGCCTGTATCTGTATTATTCGTTTGAGAACAGCTTCTTTTTAAATATGTTTAGGTGAATTGTTACCCATATGAGATCTTAGTTTCCTCATTTCCGTTAACCCTTCTTCCTGACTTAAATGCATTGTAGGTATGTTTGCTGCCTGTTAGATCCTGACAGAGACTACAAAACTTAGTTTCTTAATGTTCACAACGTTCAAAACCAGATTCTCTGGTTATGCAAGTATCTTTTCACATATAATGAAATGGGACAATAACAAGGGCAAACTTGAAACATATTGATCGGGGCACAGAATCCAGTTGGAAGTCTGTAACAAGTGGTGTTCCCCAGGGGTCAGTACTGGGTCCAGTCCTCTTCAATATATTTGTCAATGACCTGGACGAAGGGGTGGAATGTACCCTCGGCAAGTTTGCTGATGACACAAAACTAGGAGGAGTGGCTGACACCCCAGAAGGCTGTGCGGCCATACAGCGAGACCTGGACAGGCTGGAGAGTTGGGCCGACAGAAACCTAATGACATTTAACAAGGGCAAGTGTAGGGTGCTGCACCTGGGGAGAAATACCCCCCTGCACCAGTACAGGTTGGGGGCTGACCTGCTGGAGAACAGCTCTGAGGAAAAAGACCTGGGAGTTCTTGTGGACACCAGGATGACCATGAGTCAGCAATGTGCCCTTGTGGCTGAGAAGGCCAATGGCATCCTGGGGTGCATCAAGAGGAGCGTGGCCTGCAGGTCGAGGGAGGTCATCCTGCCCCTCTACTCTGCCCTGGGGAGGCCCCGTCTGGAGTACTGTGTCCAGTTCTGGGCTCCCCAGTTCAAGAAGGACAGGGAACTGCTGGAGAGGGTACAGCAAAGGGCCACAAAAATGATTAAGGGCCTGGAGTATCTCTCCTACGAGGAGAGGCTGAGGGACTTGGGTCTTTTTAGTCTTGAGAAGGGAAGGCTTAGGGGAGATCTAATTAATGCGTACACATACTTAAAGGGAGGGTGTCAGGAGGACAGGGCTGGTCTGTTGTCAGTGGTGCCCAGTGACAGGAAAAGAGGAAATGGGCACAAACTTGAGTATAAGAAGTTCCACCTAAACATGAGGAGGAACTTCTTTACTGTGAGAGTGGTAGAGCACTGGAACAGGCTGCCCAGAGAGGTGGTGGAGTCTCCTTCTCTGGAGACATTCAAAACCCGCCTGGACAAGTTCCTGTGCAACATGCCGTAGGTAGACCCGCTCCGGTGGGAGGGTTGGACTAGATGATCTCCAGAAGTCCCTTCCAACCCCATATGATTCTATGATTCTTGATTCTGTGAAACTTGATTCTATGATTGTTCTATATGTGTGTGCATCAAGTTCAGAGCATGAACCGTCTCAGGTTGGGGGCTGACCTGCTGGAGAACAGCTCTGAGGAAAAAGACCTGGGAGTTCTTGTGGACACCAGGATGACCATGAGTCAGCAATGTGCCCTTGTGGCTGAGAAGGCCAATGGCATCCTGGGGTGCATCAAGAGGAGCGTGGCCTGCAGGTCGAGGGAGGTCATCCTGCCCCTCTACTCTGCCCTGGGGAGGCCCCGTCTGGAGTACTGTGTCCAGTTCTGGGCTCCCCAGTTCAAGAAGGACAGGGAACTGCTGGAGAGGGTACAGCAAAGGGCCACAAAAATGATTAAGGGCCTGGAGTATCTCTCCTACGAGGAGAGGCTGAGGGACTTGGGTCTTTTTAGTCTTGAGAAGGGAAGGCTTAGGGGAGATCTAATTAATGCGTACACATACTTAAAGGGAGGGTGTCAGGAGGACAGGGCTGGTCTGTTGTCAGTGGTGCCCAGTGACAGGAAAAGAGGAAATGGGCACAAACTTGAGTATAAGAAGTTCCACCTAAACATGAGGAGGAACTTCTTTACTGTGAGAGTGGTAGAGCACTGGAACAGGCTGCCCAGAGAGGTGGTGGAGTCTCCTTCTCTGGAGACATTCAAAACCCGCCTGGACAAGTTCCTGTGCAACATGCCGTAGGTAGACCCGCTCCGGTGGGAGGGTTGGACTAGATGATCTCCAGAAGTCCCTTCCAACCCCATATGATTCTATGATTCTTGATTCTGTGAAACTTGATTCTATGATTGTTCTATATGTGTGTGCATCAAGTTCAGAGCATGAACCGTCTGAGAACAATCCCAATGATAGTTTGTGTTCAGATTTAACATCCTGAAAATCATTATAAATACTCCTGTGAGATTATTTTGTGGAACTGTAAAGCAGAGTTGCCTTTAGGGATGCTTATTTTTGTTTGTGAGCGCGTGTGTCATGTATCTTAATTTGTGTATATAGACATAATTGAGTAAAGACTTTTTAATCAGAATTTGAATAATTCTGCAGTCATCGCCTTTCTCATGGAATTTAATTTTGTACTGTAAGTCTGACTGTGAAACTTCTTTCTCTCATGTTTGGAACTAATTTTTGCAGGTAATTCTGTGGAAAGAGGAATTGAAACTGCTTGAAACTCTGGAGATATTGGGTATTAAGAAATCTTAAACTAAATACTGTTAGAGTAAGCACTTCCTGAGTAGTTGCATGGTGCCTTGCCTTGTTAAGGGCACGTTCGTATTACCTTTTTGCTGCAATGCGCTCTATAGTTAAGCTTTAGTACAATCTTCACTGAGTGACAGAGAAAATGGATGGGTTTTGTTATGTTCCTATTTGGCCACCAAGTAATAGGAGAGAGTGCAAAGGGGCCCTCCAGTTATTAGATCATTCTGTTGCTTTCTGATAGGTACTCTGAGTAACAGTGGTAAGTTCTGAAAGCTCATTTTATCTTTACTTTCGTCTCGCTTTGATCCACCTAGGCAGCAATTGTTTAATTCAAGAGCCAATTTCAGCTTAGTATTGGGGAAAAACTTAAAGGATTGTATGTGTTCTTTACCTAATAGAGAGCTGCTGGGCTGGGTGTTGACTGAGCATTGCTATTGCTCCAGTCTCACCAGATCTATCAGTTGCTTCCCAGTTGCTAATAGTCTGAAACAAAGAACAGTAAATTGCTTTTGTTTCTCTCCCTATTTCTTGATATTGGGACAGGAATGATATATGAACTGCAGTGTATAACACTATGGAGCAAATACTTGCAGAAAAGTCTTTTTGTTGTTGTGTCTTTGGCCTGTGCTAAGGCAGTGGCAATGCTGGGGTCTATCATTCCCCATCCCAATAATGCGTAATTCTGGATGAATCAGGCTCACAGTGGCATTGCTCTTTTTTAAATTATTATTTCTGCATTAAATACTTAAAACAAGTAAGAAACCAAATCATCAGGATTTGTGAAAGTGAAAGCCTTTTGATTTGGTAAAATTGCAACATAAAACACAATATCAGAGAATATGAAATGTGTTTTGAATGAAGACAATAAGATACACCTTTCTCTCCAACCTTGAAAGAATTAAACAAAGGCAGCAATTGCAATAAGAACAAAGTAGAAAGAGTCCCAGTACAAGATAAAACATCTTAAGTCTTACTAAAAACAAAAGCTGTCATTTTATCCGTCTTTTTACCAAATATGTTAGTATTTTAGCTTATGCCACCATCTACTGGACACCAGATGAAAGTGTACAGTTCACTGTCCTGCAGATTCACTACTAAAACTTAAATATCTTTTAAAAAATGCTGAAATGTTCATAAGGTTTTCACATAGCATTCTGCTCTTAACCTGTGCTTTAAGAATAGATTTTTTTAAATGTCATTTTGCATAGGCATAAAAGTTAAAATTGGATATCATGGTAAAAATTGTTCCTCTGGCGGGTAATGCTTTTGAAAACTTCAGCGAATGATATTTCCGTTTGCACTGTGGAAGCTGGCAGTCGTTGCTAGATACTTTGATGGAAATGTTAAAAGTATTAATGTCCTGGGTGTGTATTGCAGGTTCACTGTGGCACTTAATTGTTTGATAATTCATAGAATTATTATTCGTTGGCATGAATTCACATACTGCATGTGCCACATCTAAAGAACGGTGTTGTACAGTCTGTTTTACCCTTACTTTCTATTTTTTCAATAAATTGAGAAGTGGCAAAACGTATATCTTAAAATGCCAAGCCTTTAGAAAAATTTTTGCAGAGTTTACAATCACTTACTATGAAATTGTGGTTTTGGCAAGCATTTTTACTCACTGCCTATGAGAAACTCGATGACGGCAGTACTGAGTTCTGCATGACTGGGGAGGAAATTAGGTAATTCTGCTGATGCATGGATGTATTTCTTGTGAGCTCTGAAGCCTACAGAGACACACACCCACACACACCCCCCCAAGCAAATCTAAGTGCCTGTGATGTGATGTCACTTCATCCTTTTGACCGGTTACCCAGAGAGTCTTCTCTAGCTCTGGCTGTTACAGCTTTTCCTTTTCCTCCCACTTCCAGAAACAAATCTTCCTTTCCAGAAGGAGAAGCAGAATGGAACCAGTAATCAACCTTCTGGAAAGTCTCCACCAGCAAAATAGTTTGTCACTCTACAATGTCGGCCAGAATAAGAGGAATTGTGGCAGGAATTTCTCTGTAAAAACTGCCATCCTGCCCTACCTTTTCATGGATTCAGCGTGATCAGGGGATGTCCTTTGCCAGGCACCAGTCCTGGATACTATTCGTCTCTGTGTGCAGCCTGGGGTACTTCTCCTGTAGGCTCTGGTATTCCCAAAGGCTCAGAGTTTAAGCACTAGGCTTGATTTGGAAACAAATCCTTCCTTTCGCATGGGAGGACACAAGCCACTTTACAGCACTCGTTTGAGTTCAAGAGCGGGTTAAATTGTCACCATAGTCAGAACTACTCTGACTTCAGAAGACCCCCTTGAACTTAAGTCAGTAATTCATTAAAGGAAATGGAAGCCTTTATTACATACTTTAATTTCCATATTGCTAAAACCACAAATGAGTATGTGAGTCCATTCACTACTATGCATGAGTAGCTCGTTTGCCTCTCTCAGCTCCATCCCTTGGCCTGTGCCCTGGCAATTTATAAAGTGACGGCAATGCACAAGCCTGTTATCACTGTGGCAGACTCCCCCTAATAGTTTCTATAGTGATAACTTCAGGGCTCCATGGTAATGGACACAACCAATTAATTTCCTGTCTGTCTTTTCTCCTTGCATAGCTTTACTAACGCCAAAACTAAATGTCAAGTAGGAAAATCTTCTGGTTTGTCCCTTTAGCCTAGAAACAGTAGATAAGCATAAAATCTAAGCCAAACATTACATCTCCGGAGGTTTCACATATGACTAATTACAATTTGGAAGCACATATGCTTTTAATTAAGCACTATTTTTTAACAGACAGAAAATAATAAGGACTGCAGTGGTGAGTACCCTTAGGATGTCAGGCTGTGAAGTTCGTTGCAGAAGTTGATCTGATACGAAGGGGGAGAGTATTTCTTCCATGCTGTCTTTTGCAGGCTTTGCTGAGGGAGAAAGCAATCTGGTGTCAGGTGTTTAAAGGGCTGGAGGATATTCCTGCAGTCACACACCTCGCTAGCAATTTGTCCTATGGTGAATCACGAAGATTTGGCATGATAATGTCCTATCCAGTAGCAGTTTTCTCCAATTTTGCAGTGGGAAATCAAACCGGTCTGATGCTGAGCCAGATTTGTAGCTAAATTGTTATTCCTTGTGATAACTGCTATTGCTTCCTATTTGTCATTGCACCGGGCTCGCACATGTATCACTCTGACAGGTGCTCTTTACGGCTGCGTTTCTGGAACTAGGTCAAGGAGGTTGATGGGTAATTTGTGCTTGGAAGACCAGAAAGCATGATAATGGGAAGGGAGGTGATTTTGAGCGGTTCTGTCCAACAGTTCATTGATCTACTGGTGTGGATTATGATATGGCATTTTCACAGGCACAAAGCTGCTAGCCCCACCTTCAGCGGGTTTTGTTAAAAAAAAAAAAAAAGGACTATTCACTGATTCATGACTTGAAAATAATTTCTTTCTAAGAAAATTAAATAGAATATAGAGGGTTGTGGGGTTTTGTAATCACTAGGTTAAGTCCAAGGATATTCTCTGAAAAAGTCATCAAGATACACTGAAAAAAAATCTTCCTTCATTACTACGAATTGAAGCATTCGTTATGGCTATAATAAAAATAGACATATCAGAGGGTACGTGGAAATAGCGTTAATGACCCTTGACAGGAAAGTGCACTGTAAAGTTGATCAGGATGGGTGAGTGATTTGCATGTAAGTGACAGACAATAATATTATAATTGCTCACTAGTAATTTTGGAATAAAAATGGTAGTATTCACACAGTTAAAGTTTTAAGTATGTAGTGGATTAAGTAGGATCAGTCTGCAAAGCGCTTCTGTTTAAAAGGATCAAATTTGAACAATCAAGTCTTTCATCACATTATTAGTTGGACCATTTGGAATGGCAGCACAGTTGACTGAAATTTGCAGTTATAAGAAGCAATGAAAGGTAGGAGAGTTTTAAAAGCTGATAGATACTCTTCAAAAACTGCTGTGCCTCTAAGACTGCCCAGTGACCAGTCACGCCAGCTTTGTTTACATCATACCTTCCCTTGCTCTCATCTTGGCCTTAATCCCAATGAAGCCTCCTGTAAATAGGGATGGCTCTCCTAAAACTTCAGTAATTGATCTTCAGCCCCCAGGGAAGACAGTCAGGACATCCCGAAGTTATGTGATATGGATCTAAAAGAAGCCATTATTTACATCGTTTGTAGAAGCATCATCTGATCCTGCTTATTCATGGGAAAGGCAATGAAGCGGAAATTCAGTGGATGTCACTTCTTGCAGGGCTGGGCATCAACACAGGCAGCGAGTTTAACTGCTTGCAAAAAACTCCTGTCCTTATCTATTTCTTTTTCCCTTCTCAGATCACAGTATAAGCTGTGAATTTAAAATGTTACATGTCAGAACATGGTTTTACATGTGGACTAGTATCTTTTACTGAAAGTGATTAAAATTCAGAATGATTCTTGAAGATAAAATTAGCAAATAGTAATTTTTTGGTGTCCACAGCTGGCTTTTTTATTTTGTTTTCTTTCATGGGCTGTTACTGAGATGAAGTGATTTACCAAGCAAGTCAGGCAAACAACCTCGAAATGCTGCTAATGAATTTCTAATTGCATAAAGAATGTGATCAAAAAAGTGTTACAACATTCCAGGAAGATTTTGTTTTGTCTTTTATACTGCATTTTTGCTCCTGGGGAAACTCTAGGCAGAAGAAAAGCACAAACCCCTTGGAATCCTCAGAGAGGCTCACAGCATGTAGAAATAGATTGCTTAGTGGAGCAGAAACAGGATTTGTTCAGTTGTTGTCATATGTCATCCCTCTGTTGGGAGCCTCAGAGTTCAGGCCTGCCTCCCCAGCTCCATTGCAACATGCCAAAAGGTGACAGGGTGTTTGCTGGAGATGGTTATTATTCTTTGAAGCCTTTTGATACATGTTACCCAAATGACCTTTGCAAATCCTCTGGAAGCATGCCTTGTTTTACCCAGTATGTGGTTTTTAAAAACAAAAGCCTAGAAACCTGTTAGACAGTCCTACAGCCAGGGTTTAAGGATGCCCCTTTCTGTAAGAATTGAGTGCCCTGTTGCATGCTAGAATAGTTCATGCTCCTGTCTATCACCTGACAAGTTTTAAGATTGAAAGTATAGATTTATTTAAAATGGGGGTTTGCAGTAATGAAACAGCATTAGAGAAGATGAATTGCATTAACAGGCTAGACTTAAAGACTCTCTGTGGCCGCTTTCAGCTCTCAGTTTATTTGCACTGACTGCAGCCCTTATCTGCAGGTTAAACTTAAATCCCTTCTCACATTTCTAGTGTTCAAAGTGGCTGCTGCTTCCTTCTTCCACAGAAAAGCAGAGAGGTGTAAGGAGCAAAAGTAATGACCCTTCTTTTAAGCTCCCCTGATCTGGAATGCACCAGTCTCTCCTACTTTCCAACTACAAAAGTTTCTTCCCAATCTCCCATCTCAGGAAGGAGTCAGGCCCTTCCCCTGTCTTCTAGGAGGTCTTTGATTACTACTTCCAGTGCATGGTTTGCTTAACCTATCCAGGTTCTAAGAAGGTGGGTTTGCTTTGGGTTTTTTTTTCCTTCTCTTTTACTTCTGAAATACATTGGTAGATTTTAGTAGTAACATTATCGTACTGAATTCTTCTTAGTATCATACGAAGTTCAAAGATGAAATCATAAATGTTGGCATTTTTATTTTGAGGGATGTCCTTTCTCTCCTCTTCGTGCTTTTAAATATATTGGATACCTTGAGGGATCCTTACATAGGATGCTAGTGAGGCTGTCATGAACATGGAAGTGCAAACGTGCATGGTGCCATGGAAATGGTCACAAAAAAGAAAGCTCGTTTTATATTGGTTACAAAACTTGTTTTCTTTCAAGATATATTAAGGGTAGCTTGCTAATTGTCTCATGCTGTGTTTTTTGAAAAGATAAACAAATTCATAAGTTGTTTTTTTTTCTATTTCCTTAGTGAAGCCTTAAACACAAATGGAAAACTTCTAAATGCTAAGAATATCCTTGTCTGCCAATTTAGATTGCCTAGAGACTTGGAATTAAACTTTTAATAATAAAAAGTACTATGATAAGCTGTATGTGACTGAAGTAGCCAATGATTCTAAATGTAAAGGAAAACCAGAACAAATTACCCAGCATGTGTATGAGACCTGATGAGACCTTGATTCTATCAAGTGTATCTGAAAGTATGGGGAGTATTGAGACACATGTAAATGAATGGCAGGTTTTGAGTACACGTTATACACTTAACTGCCTTGAAAAGATAATATAAAATAGTTCAAATTCTTGTATGTACGTAATGTGCTACTTTAACACCTATTAATTTCCAGAAGAGCTTGTACTTACATCAAAATGTATCTGAAAGAAGCCCTATGTCATCTTAATGACATATGTTTTGCTGTCAAAAGAGCTAGGCAGCTGCCTCCTTCCCCAGCTACCCAAAGGAAAGTTTTTAAGTGGTTTATAAAATGAGCTAGTTCTACTACTTTTATAATATTTTCTTAAAATTGGCATGAAAAATATTTTTAAATTCAACATATTTAAGTTTACATCATTCTAGTGGTAGCATGGCCTTGAATGTGTTTTATACTTTAATTGGCATATAAACTGCATCAGTAAATAGATTGGTAAATAAAGTTTTATAAAATAAATATGGTCTAGCAGAAGATAATACAAAGCAGGTGCAAAACTGATTGATGCTATTACCTAGTCTGTTGATCACTGTCAAATAGAAGGAGATACAATAATAGCATCTGGCTTGTGCCCACTTCTGTTCTTTATTTTTCATTAGCAATGTGCACAATAGGATAAAACAGTATGAAGTGTAGTATCTCACACTCATGTCCTGTTTTCCCCCAGAAATCTGTTTTGCCAACATTGGAGAGGGCATACAGCCTCAATGCCCTGACATGGACTTAAGTTGAACGGTTCAGCTGTTCCTATATGCTAAATATGTTGAATACGCCAAAATTCAGCATAATTAATCAGTGACAAATAATTAAGGAACAATTCGCTGAAAGTTTCCCCCCCCACCCTGCAAAAAGAAATATTTTGTAGAGGTTATTTCATTTCACAAACTCACCATGAGCCTGTAATTTCTCTGTCCTAGGGAAAGTAATTTTTTATAACTGGACTTGTAACACACCTTCAAGATTTACCATTTCTGAGCCAGGTTATAAGGCCTTGCCTGTCTTTCATTTTCAGGAAAGGTGTCTTATATTTGGAGAGAATCCAGAGGAGAATAGGAGTGATTAAATGCCTAGAAAATATGATCTACATTACAAAATTTAAGTAATTTGGCAATTAAAAGGGAGAAGCCTGAAAAGGAGACACAACAGTTTTCAGACACTTAAATAATACCTAATGTAAAAACAAGGTGATGATCTGTTCATTGTGTCCAGATAAGCTAAATTTTACCTTGGGTTTTAACACTAAGCATTCAGGCAGTAGAGAAACCTTCCTAATAGCATAACTCTGGGAATAGTTTTTCCTGGAGATACTGATTTCAATGTTGCAGAATTCTGAGAATATGTGAATAATGAGCCCAGGTAACCTGCTTTGGACAAATGAAGTACTTTGGTAATCTCTGCAGGCTATAATTTTTTTTCTTCTTTTTTTCCCCTGACTTTCATATTTGGCACAGGCAGTATTGTGGTGCAGTTTGAAATATAGCACTGCTGTTTCACCAGAATTATTTACATTAACATTTTTTTAAAACTTCCTTTCAATGCAAATAATTACTTTATAGCCACGACCTGCCATTTGTGATTTCCTATGAATCAGTGTCCTCATCTATTACGGCCACTGCCTGTCAGCTCACCTTGATCTCTGAGACTGGTTTTGTCCATAGTAGATGTCTTTTCTCTGAAACAAATTCTCCATTCAAAATTCTGAAAAAAATGATATTCTGAATTATTGCATATTATTCAGGTGCACTTTTATTAAAAATTAAAAGTTTTTATTTATTTAGAATAACACTTGCAAAATTATAAAGGCAAATTGTGTTACACAACATTATTATTATTTTCTTACAACTATCTTGTAAGTACATCTAATAAAACCTTCGGGACTGTTGTAAATGGAAATAATTAAATGTTTAATTTCAATATTGATATAAACTTTTCCACTTATTCACCAGGAGTTCAAGATCCATGGTTGTCCTACTAACAGAACCACCTCTCCTCAGAAGAAAAGCTTCAGAAATTATAATAAAGGAAACAAAGGGCATGTTCTGAATAAGGTAAGTGGAATGAATGAATCTCTCAAACTTTGGTGATCAGAAACCATTTTATTATATCTAAGACATATACTATAATGCATGTCAGAACAGAACATAAATTCCTTTGACATAAAATTCTACTGTTTAATGAAAACAAGCTACAGATGGATGGAAATTTCAACTGAATGCTCTGTCAGTCGCTTGCCATTCTGAGAATAGTTGGCAATAATAAATATGGAGAAAAAGTGAAGACCTTTCTACTCAATTTTACACATCATTTGCTGTACCTGTACTGATTTCCTTTTAAAAATGGACGTTTTCCAATGTCACATGCAGTATTTTGGAGGAGAAGTTAGTCTGTAAGTTGTTGGAGCTGTTCAAAGTGAGCAGCTTGGTCAATACTGTGCCCACTGAATCAATAGGCTATCTTCTCCAATGCAATCTTATACTTTTTTTCATGAGAATTGGTATAATTTAATTTCAGCCATGCTATTTATTACAGGACACATATGGAAACTTTCTGTTTCATGAAGCAACTCAATAAATAGATTTAATTTTATTTGTTACACAGAGAAAGATTTACCAGTGAGAGTGAGCATGTGCCCAACATGACTTACATTGTGCTATAACAGTGAACCAGCAAGGCAAAATAAGTATGCTACACTGAAATATCAGGGAGTTTTCAAGTACATAAAGTGTGGTTTGTGTGTGTCTGTTAAATCTTACTTTAATAGGCAAAATCTTAACATTCTCACTCCCTCTTTCAGCTATGAGTATGGCAGCCACCTACTAGTTCTGAGATTCTAATTCCCAATGTATAGTGTAGCTGATTGAATACTGTTATGTGGAAGGAAAGACAAAAATCTGACTTTCCTATGTCTGCGTTTTTTCAGAGCCATAAAATTGCATATGCAGTGAGTATATTTTTCACAGAAACTGGGGAGGCTAAGGACTCAAAGACAACATTTTACAAAGCAGCTAAATGCATTTAATTACTTCTAAACCAGACATATTTAATATTTTAATGTTAGAATAATCTCCATTTTTAACTGTTTTTTTATTTCTTAAGGCCAAAATGTTAGGAAAAAAATGAAAGTGTTCTGGGAAGGTCTGTTTTAATCTAGATACATATGGATCACATTTATTATGTGCTTGTGTTCATAGAACTGCTTCAAGCTTTTATGAAATGTTGATGTTTGTAGTTCAACTTAATATTTTATTATTTTTTAAAGTTCCAGTAATGCCAACTTTATATACATGTTAGTGCATACTTTCTGAAAATGTTGAGCAGTCTTGCTGGTCTGAACTTGAAATAAATTCTCTGCTGTGTCTGTCTGTGTAGAGGCATGTGGGTCAATAATTAATGAAAACAAAATAAAACTGCTACTGACAGGTGAGCTTTGAAAAGCAATCTTTGCAATAAATATAAGCTTCAGTATATATCTCACCATCAATTCACAGAGTCTTTGTTAGCATCAAAAAACATTTGCTTGAAGCCCTAGAGATTTTCTTACACCTTGGCTTTGTCAGGTTGGAAAATATATCTACATATAACACTTATTTGAAGCTTTAGAAAGCTGAGAAAGCTAAAAAAATCTGTTGAATTTAATTTATTTTCTGTTTGTTGATGAGATTTTCGGTTCTGTAGTACACATTTGGGGAGCAGGGGGAAGAAAGTTAGGGGTTTTTTACAGTTACTAATTTCTTCACAATGTCCTTTTTTTTTTTTTTTTAATGATAGTGCAACTGCAATTTAGACTTCTCAAAAATTTTAGAAAAAATAAATGATCACTTAATTACTTCACCATTTAATGACCAGAGTATGTTAATATATCTCAATGTAGAATGTAAATCAGTACAAAACACTTTGTAGATTTTGAGAGCAGAACTGTCTTTAGGTCCTCTCTCTGTCTAGATCATCCCTCTAGTAACCTGCTACAGACACAGATATACTATGGAGGTTTCTTACATCTTATCCACTGTAACATTCAGTTATTTTACCACTCAGCATTTTCTTAGATTTTCCTCCATCCCCTGTTTTCTTTTCTTCTTTCTTGTGCATGATTTTGCAAGTCAATAACTTGGAAAGCAGAGAAATTTACTCTATTTCTTGCTTCAATAAGTTTAAGTTTATTTTTTTTAAATAATAAAAAACCATGAAAACTTGTTCATATGAATGTTTGCAAAATACTGAATGAATTATTGACAGATTTTAATTCATACAGTATATTTACATATCATGTTTACAGCGTAAGGCTCTTGGGTAGAAAATATTGCATGACGCCCATCTGATTTTGTTCATCAATCTATGTTTGTAATGCCTGTCGATATCAAGATTGTTGGTTGATTTATATTCCTAAGAAAGGAGCAGTGCAACTGAGTCATCATTTTACCATCCATAGCAGTTTCTACACTGAAATTTAAAGCAGCTTTTTCAGTTTCATTAAAGTAGAATTCCTAATGTGTAGTTCAACAGAGGACTGAAGCAGAAATTTCAAAGCATGTTCATTTCTGTGACTTTACAAAAATCTACCAAGAACTGGGAAAGCATTAGCCGAGCACTCAAATTTTGACTGCATTGTAATTTATGCCAATAGAAGGTCTGCATTAGCATCAGTGAGCTACTGCTAAGTGCTAAGGTCAGTTGTGCATTTCATACTTCAGCTGCAGAGGAAGAATTTTATTGCTTTTCATAGTCATGGTGCAGTGAAAAAGGTGCTTTATGATGCCACAGACAATTAATTGAGGTACATTATCTAGAAACTAAAAAGGTCACACGTGGAACATAATTGACACCTCATAACCCCTATTAATGACTACAGAAATGCAAATTAGTACTTTTCATTTTCTAACAAGTAGCATAACTCTTCTCCAGCACTGAATTATGTTTCCATTTGCTTACAATCTTTACTCTTCAAAATGTTTAATTTACCTTTTTTTAAAAAGTAACCTTAGTCTACATTAAAAATTATACACTATATAAATTATACTGTTCATAAAAAGTAAATTAAACCTCAGTTATATTTCTGTGTAATTGGCATAGAGTAAGAGAAAGAACTGATACAAATCTACCAATAACACACATAATGCTTCAGTAACCTCCCTTTAAAGCTACGTGTGCTACAACCTTTTCTGTTCCATGGGATTTCAAAAAAATATTAGCCCTTCCTTATGAAGACAAGCTTGAAAACCTAACAGTAGTGGAGAATAAATTATAGTTTATTTAAAGCTGTTGAAATTTTTTTTTTTATTGTTGTTGTGTACAAAAGGAGCAATCCTTTAGTCCACTACTAAACTTGCTCCAATCTTTCTGTCCAGTTGTGTATGGCCACTTACAAGGTTAGTACATCAGAGGTCAGATCCTAACTGATTTTACTAAAACTCATGTCACAGCTTATTGACACTTTCTGGCGTTTGTATTAAAATCTGTAGCATCACATCATGACATCATGATATGACATCACTGAACTGTGGGAGTTCCTTTCCTTGTAGGCTTTAATGTTTTAAATGCTGAACAAGACCAAAGAAACATTCAGTGGATTTTGAAAATTCTTTAAAATAGGATTATGTTCTTTTTAATGTCTTGATGTAGTTCCTTCTGAAACTTAGATCCTTCACTGCTTTTCAAAAGTAAGGACTCTTAAAGAGTAGGATTAGAGCACTTTGGTTTTAATTTGAGCCAGGAGCTATACCTCCTTGCCAGCCGTATGGAATTTCCAGGTAAATATGTTGGTCTTTAAAGTCTAGAACTTCTCTTAAGCCTTCCAAGTATGTGCAGAGACAGCAAGTTTTGTACAAAAAACCCCACCCACAAACCAACCCAAAACCCCCAAAAAATCCCACCCCAAAACAAACACCCACCCCCCGCAAAACCCACTTTCCTGTCCAATGTCAAGAGTTGTTCTGAAAACACAGTGATGCCATAATG
This sequence comes from Calidris pugnax, assembly GCF_001431845.1. Taxonomy (NCBI): domain Eukaryota; kingdom Metazoa; phylum Chordata; class Aves; order Charadriiformes; family Scolopacidae; genus Calidris; species Calidris pugnax. Next base: position 14,772,863 of record NW_015090995.1, on the reverse strand, counting down.
TAACACTTCAGGCCATAGGCTTTCAAATAGACCTAACTCTGAAACTAGATCAGGTTGCTCAGGGACATGGCCACACAACACGGAAGTTTTTTCATATGTATTCCAGAGAATGTGATCAAGCACTGGAAACAGCCTACCCAGGCTGGCTGTGTCATCTCCATCCTTACAGATACTCAAAACCCAGCTGGTCACAACAACCTGCTCTACTTGACCCCACTTTGAGCAGGGCAGGAAGCTCCAAAGGTCTCTTCCAACCTCACCGGGTCTGCGACTCCCCCCTTCTCTCTAATCCTGGATACTTAAGACACAATATCATCTTTCTTAATGAATGTTTCTTGGCTTGTACAAACCTGTATTTACCACTAATTGGTGCTAGCTAACAGATTAAGGTTTCAGTATGCCTTGGGCCAGCTGTGTCTGATGTCTTTCATAGAGAGAACAGGCTTGACTCCTTTTCTTCTGCATTCCCACTGATGTTTCCTGGTCTCACACATGGTATGTGGTGTTTATTCTGCAAAGAGGCTCATTGCACCAGGACTTCAGCAGTTGTGAGCTGATATAGCTACACTCAGCCTGAATAACCACCAGTGCTGAGAAACTCCTTGATTTTGACTGTAAAGATAATCTTTAACACTATCTGACCTTTTCAAATTTTTACCTTGCAGAAGCATTTTAGAATGAAACCGTTGATTTATTTGCTTTTCCCAGATGATTGGTGTGTTGATTTATAAAGTCATTTGATGGAATAATTATTTCTAGGGATGTTTAAAACACGGGGTTGCGCTAGAAACAGTTTATTGTTTTGAGCTTTAAAAATTGCATGCATTTTTAACAGTTTAAAGGGGGTAGCCATCTTATAACAGAGTTTTTAGCTTTCCTTAGTAGCTCTCTATCTTATGATGCAGTCTGTTGAAGATGAATGGTGCAGAACCCTTACCTCGATTGTTGGTAAATAGTGCAGAACACCAACCACCATGGCTCATCTCCAGCTTGATTCATTGTGTTGGTTTTCCCCCCCTTATTTAGAAGTTAAGAAAACATCTCCTTTTGTCCCTTTCTTCTGTTTAGGACCGTAAAGCCTGTATACTTGTACTGTACAATGTAAGAGCATAGTAGTGGTGCAGTCAACTAAAGAATTTCCTCTAAAAAAATTTGAGGTTTTTGCAGTCCTGAAGTTCCTGGTGTCTTGTGGGACTATCATTATCCTTTTTCTCTTCTCAAAACAAAAGACTACTGAAGCCTATTGGACATTCCAGTTTAAAGGCATAAAAATAAATAAATAAATAGCATGCTTAGAATCATAGCCTGGTGTAATAGTAATACTTTTCCTATTAACAGCTAACTAAAAAGAAATTTCATTTAGTAAATACAAAAAAGTTTTCATGGAAGTTTGAATTTAGTCAGTTATATCAGCGTTATCATGTTACTGGAAGTTGGTCCCAAAAAATAAATATGCAGTAGAAAGAAGCACTTTTTCTTAACGTGGTTTGGTATGTCAGTACCCTAATTAGGAAATCAAGGTTCTCTTTCTAACCAAACCCCTTTCCTCATTAGCATTTTGAGTCAATGGTCATCTCTTCCCTCCCCCAAAGAAACAGAAGTCCCTTTCAAAATTACCATACATAGACAGTAGTTCCCTTTTGTAAGAGCCGTCTGCATCTGTTTTTTTCCAGTAATATAATTTCCTAATGTTAAATCTGTTACTATTGAGACATATAACAAGCTTTTAAACTTTAAAAAAGACAAAAGTAATGGATATGCAGCCAGGGATATGGTGTATCTTTGTTTCTTTCATTTAAAATGCTGCTTCAGACTATCTTTGAATTTTCTGTATAATCCAAACCACAGTTTCTCTTGTGTTCAACTGCAGGTTTTTCCTCTCTCTTCCTTTATGCTACCAGCCAAACAGTCTGCTGTTTGTGGTATTATTTTTTTTTTTTCCAAGTCAAAATTAAATTACTGATATTGTAATTCAATACCTTATTTAAAAATTGATTTGCTTTGTAAAAATAGGTTGGAGTGCCATTACAGATACACTGGCGAGACTGTGTGACTTTCTGAGATATCACCTGCGGGAGACTAAAAATAAAATTGTACTGAATTACAAGACTATTGTGCATGCCACTACACAGAGATGAAATGCCAGGAGTTTCAAGTTGTAGGGACGTTTAAAGATACAGTGTTTAATGCAATTCAAAATTTTCCTAAGATTGAAATGGAAGCAAATCCTAAGGTCATTCATTCAGCAGGGTTAGAGCATATAATGAGTGTTTTCTTGCTTTTTTTGGATGGCTTCAGTCATAGAGCTCATCATCTCAGGTTGAATAATCTATTATTCTAGTATTGTTTAATAAAAGAAGTCAAAAGGCATATAATATTTTTGTGTTTGTTGATCTTTTCTAAATGATCTGTTTGCTTGTTTGTGCTTGTTTGTTCTTGTTTGATCTTTTTTAGTTCTCCACAGTGAGAGACTGAGTTTCACTTTTCTGTTCCTTTTGCAGTCAAAGTTTCAGAGGCCTATAAGGATTTAGGAGTTTAAAGGTTTTTAAAACAGGTTTTTTTCTCCCCACTGTTTTTTGGCTCTTGATATTTGTAATAAAAGCTGAAGACTGACTGTGAGAAGTGATAAGCTTCTTTTAAAGTCTTGTAATGTTCACTCATTTCCTATGAAAACTACAGAAGGGGAAAAATTCCTGAAATTTAAAAAAAAAAACAAATTCTTAATCAGAATACAAAGAAACTGACTCTAAAAAAAATCAGTGTGTTTGTTGATCTTTTCTAAATGATCTGTTTGCTTGTTTGTGCTTGTTTGTTCTTGTTTGATCTTTTTTAGTTCTCCACAGTGAGAGACTGAGTTTCACTTTTCTGTTCCTTTTGCAGTCAAAGTTTCAGAGGCCTATAAGGATTTAGGAGTTTAAAGGTTTTTAAAACAGGTTTTTTTCTCCCCACTGTTTTTTGGCTCTTGATATTTGTAATAAAAGCTGAAGACTGACTGTGAGAAGTGATAAGCTTCTTTTAAAGTCTTGTAATGTTCACTCATTTCCTATGAAAACTACAGAAGGGGAAAAATTCCTGAAATTTAAAAAAAAAACAAATTCTTAATCAAATACAAAGAAACTGACTCTAAAAAAAATCAGGGAGCTGAGCTATAGCATCTAATTATCAGCTTTTCAGTATTCAAAAATATATTTGACTCTAAAAAAAATCAGGGAGCTGAGCTATAGCATCTAATTATCAGTTTTTCAGTATTCAAAAATATATTTCTTTTCCATATCTGTATGGAGACTATGACCCTATATGTTTAGCTCAAAAGAGTGTGTAAACTTCGATAGAGGAGGAGGGAATTACAGTAGAGAAATGCTGGAGTAGTAAATAGAACAAAGAACAAACATTCATGGTAGTGTAAAATGTGCCATGTAGTCACTGATATATATACTGTAATATGTGTAGGTATCTCTATATACACTGTACAGGTAATTTATCACCTGGAGGGCATTTGTTTCAGTTCATTAATTTTGCTTTATTGGTTCCTCCTTTTTTCTTCCATTCAGCATCGTCTTGCATACACGTCATTATTGTCAACAATATCATCACAGGCATGGGCTCTAATAAAAATAGTAGGTCTTTAAGTGCTTTTGACGACTTAGTTTCTCACATTTGGCAAGAGAGGCTGGCTAGAGGCAGAAAAGCTCATTGTGTTAACATACGCTCTATTTCTGTGGAGCAAACACTAGCAAGTGCCAGCAAATATATGCCATTTGGGAGTGTGCATCACCATTTTAAAGAAAGATGCTGTTCTTTAGTGTTTGATTTCATTTCAGTTAAAAACTTCCATGTTGGTTGAACTCTGCTTGTTTCAGTTTATGTTTCAAAAGCACCAATATGAAACTAGAAAGTATCTCCAGTATTCCTAAGTTTATGTGAAATTTCAGTAAGATACTAAAATTGCGTATTTTCATTGTGTAATAACAGCAATTCCAGCTCTTAAACAAAACAATTAGCCTACATCCCACAGAAGGGCAGTATAAAGTCCCCATGACCTTGTTTCACAACCACAGAAACCAAGCAACCCTCTGCTGTTCGTATCAGGTAATCTGTACAAAAATGGGTAGATAACTTTTTTTTTTTACAGAAGTAAAGATGACACATGTTAGCATTGGTTATAATTAACACCTGCAGTCTACCCGTCTCTCAAACCTGTCTCACAAGCCACCTGTCTACTTAGGTATGGGAGCAGAGTTTTGGTCTGTAATCAATTCCAGTCCTAGTTATAACAAGTTTTTCTTAGTGGGTTAGTTTTGAAAAACTAAGAAATGAAATAAATAAATGCATAAACAAATTCCTTATTTTAATAGTACAATGTCTAGTAATGTGACTGGCAGTAGACTGCAAAAACATAAATCACCACATTAGAAAACATGTCTGCAAGGTGCTTTATTTTAAAAGTAAGTTCTTGTTTTATGAAGTGCGTCTCTACTATTTATAGGTCATGAAACTTAGAAAATAAAATCTGCTTACCAAGAGGGTAAGGTACACTATGATGCCTATAATAGAGATATATTTCTTTGTGAACCATAGAGCTTGAATTTTTTTTACTTAACAGCAGGTTATAATAGAAGACCAAAGACACTTTTAACACTGGAAAAAAGAAAACTTTCAGTACAGTGCACAGAAAGTATGTTTTCATTTGCAAATCACTTTTAGATTATTGCAATGACCCTTTAAGTCCTGGTTCTAGCAGTACATAAGGTATAAAAAAGTCCTTTTATCTCTTGCTTTTAAGAAGTTATTTTCTTTTTTCCCTTTGGAGGCATTACATCTATCACATTGTACTATTATTCATTCCTTGTGCTCATGTGCAGTATTTGATGTAGCTGATGTTGCAGAATGTGCACCTGGGAAATAATAGGGAAAGATTTTGAATGCAGTATTTTATTACAAACTGGTTGGGGGGGAGTGTTGGTGGTGTTTGGTTGTTGGGTTTTTTTTAATTCTGATGTAGTCAACAGTTTCCACTGGAAGCCTACAACTCTAGCATCTGAAAAACAAGAAGTTACTTGCACGCTCAAATCAGTAGATTATTACTTTTCATTACCAATCAATATCCAAGCACAATTCTACAAACTCCCTTGTTTATACTCTTAAATTTGAGAATAAAATGTGTAACTGCAGTACATTTAGAAACAAATAGAGAATAGTTTGATTCCTAGTTAACTTTTATTCTTTCTTTAAAACATGCTCCATTGGTCAAGGCTGGATGTAAGATATTGTGGGGCTCATAAAAAATACTTCTCCTATATGGCTGTTTCCTTTAATGCTGTTTTGCCAGCCATTTTGAGAGTACATGAGTGTGTACTATGTGAAAAAAAAGTGGGATGCCTGAGTAGTTACTGTGAGGAAAAGTAAGTGATCAGACTACATAAAGACATTTCAAGATTTTCCTCGGGAGGATTTTTTTTTAAAAATAATAATATTTTAAAAAAAAAAGTTATATAAATAAATTATGGGACTATAAACCTTTCAAGATAGTGACAATTATTGAATCAGTTTCCAAACAATATTCCTGAAATAACTGCAGCAAAAGTTTACTTTCATCTCTAGCTACAGTATGTTTATGACAAGATGCCAACAAATGTAGTGGAACTTGCATTATATCTATCTCTTGAGGGCTGAACAAACCTGACAGTCCTGAGAGAATTACAAGGGCTTCACAATGACAAGCTAGAGAAGGGAAAGGAAAAAAAAAAAAGCAAAGGGCTTGACTGTGAACAAAAGAGAACAAATACAAGAAGCTAGCAGACAAATAAAGTATATGCAAAGTGAAATTCACAGAGGCTGAGTTTAAAATTCAAGAAAATTCTGTCATACTTTGGGTTTTGTTGTTTTTTAATGAAGAATCAATGAAGGCCTTTAAATCTTCTATTGCTATTTGAAATAATAACCTGTTGTCACTTATTTAATCCCTCTGGATTTTGACTCCATTCCTATGTCTGCATGCTAGATAATTAAAATATGAATATATACACAATTTTCATCTCTAAGACACATTTAAGTATAGAGTGAAAGAGATTCCGAATACCCCATTGCTTTCTGGTCTGACCAAATTATTTAGCTGGCAGGAAGAAAACAGGAAAAGTCTGTAATGAATACTCTTGAATATTCTTATAGCTTCATTGCTTCTGCTTTACTTCATGGTTCTTTTACTTCAGTGTAGTAAATCATGAAATGAAATTTTATATTGTATTTTATTGTATTTAAAAGATGTAATGGAGTTTGAGAGGTTCCTTAGAGTATGTATTCCCTCTAATTTTCTTCTTGGTTTTTTTTTCCTACTCTTTAGTGTCTGTTTTGGCTCCTGACCTATTCTTTCCAATCTTTCTCATTTTTATAGAATATATTTTAATGAAGTGTGTACAATGTTGCTTGGGAAAGACATGCCACAGTGATTTTTCCTTATTTTTAAAGTGTGTTTGATTCCATCTAGCAGCTGCATGCCCCTTTTTTCACAAAAGAATGTGATTACTAAGTGTGATTAAAATTATTTTTTTCTTTATATGGTAAACTGTTTTTCCGAACTGTGAATCCGACAAGCACATGTTTTTCCAAGTATCAGTGTAGTACTCCAAGTTGTGAAGACATAATGATCACAACACTTTTTATTTACTATTGTTCAATGCAAACAGTGTAGAGTGAAAGAAACTAATGAGATCTTTGATAATCAATTCCTATCAGAAATATCTTGGGCAGAACATGGGCTTTCAATTACCATCAGTTGTTCAGTAGCTGTACACATAGGGTAGTTTTTTCATCTGGAAGTGCTGATTTTATCTTTATTTTCAGAAAGTTTGAATGCTTGAAATTAAAACTGTTCCTACTTGGACTGCTTTCTTGACTACTGGCATTATTTCATCTTGCCTGATTTTACATGTAGCACTGTCACATAACTATTGAGCTAAATCTTTAGAAGTAATAAACCTTCCAACCTAGAAGATTGATTCTGTGATTCTGTGAAAGGCAGGCAACTGGCCAGTAGAGGTTTGGGGAATTTGAGGGCAGGGTATTTGTTTCTAAGGAGTCTGTGAGAATAGAAAAACAGGTAATGGGTAGAATAACCTAGCCATTCTCTTGGGAAATGATGCTTCCAAATTTTGGAAGAAAGCTCCTGGTTGGTGATGAGAGGGAGGAAGAGAGAAGGAGGGAGGGAAAGACAGTGATAGAGATTGTTGATGTAAACAGTTACGTATAAATATTAGCTCTAGTTTTTAAAAGGGACCAGTTGGATACTGAGCAGTTTGGAAGGCTGACGCATTGAATCCATTTGGATTTTTGGATCTCTTTCCATCTCTACTGCTTGTAGCCCAGAAATAAAGATGTGGGGTTTCTTTTGCCCCGCAGTTGTAATTACTGAGGCATTGTCTTGATGTGTGGTGGTAATATCCTGAAAAAGTAAAGGCAAACTTTGCCATATAACACTGGTGGTTCATGATGGAAGATTAACATATTTATAGTGTTTTAACTTACTTAGAGCACAGTCCAAAATCTCTGATCTCAGACTTATCTTGGGTTGACAGGGCAAGTCAGTCTGCAAGGAATAGTTATCCTTTTGATTAAAGTATGCCAGAGTAAAGGGTAGTTTTCAAGTGGTGTTATACTTCACTTTCCCAACAGAATTTTTTAATTATTATTTTTGTTTAGAACTGTCTTATAATATAAACCATATAAAGCTGATTGTAAACTGATCTCTGTTTTCTGAAAGAAATAATTCATAAGCTATATAATTTTTAATGTACTTTAGAAACTCTTTCTGAATTCCAGAAGTATATCTTTGAATTGTGTATTACTTCTAGGTGATAGAAAGAAATAATTTGTACATATAAAAGCAAGTTGCAGCTCAGTAGCTTTCCAGAGTGCTGAGATGAGACAAGACTGTTGCAGAATCCTGGAAAAGTTGCATCCAGTATCTGCTACAGAGGAGGGATGATGCCCTGCTTTATTCTCCATAAAAAGAAATATTAGGATTATGTGAAATATGGAAATATGTCTAATGTGGAAAATGGCAAAACAGAAGAAAAAATACTTTAGATTATGATTATGCTCTTAACGTCTATGGACTTGGTTAGAAAACATGTCCCTTTTCTAAAAGGCAGAGATGTATACATTAAACCGCGTGTCAGGGACTGCATCTTTAATGTATCTGGCTTAAACCAGGGAAGGGTGGTGTGGGCTAGCTGTTAATTGATGTGGGCTAATGGGCAATTTGTCTTGGTCAGTCTGTCTGTACGTCATTGGCTTTTCATGTTGAGCTTTTGCAACTAAAGGTATGGTTTTCATGACTTGTGCTCAGAAAAAGAAAAAACAATCAACTTTTTCAGTGTGCCAAAACCACAGGGCAGGCACAGTGCCAGCAATGCCAACTGTTGCATTGGTAATATTTACAAAAGGTGCTTTTCTATAGCTTTGTGACCTTGCTTCCAAAATTGCTCTTAAGAGGTCAGCAGTGTGGTGTTTGTGTGTGTGGTGAAAGTGTAGAAATGGAAGATGTTTCACTAAAAAAATGTAGTATGCTCTTGAGATTATGAAGCAGGGAAGAGTTTGTTTACGTTAAAGGATAAATATTGCCACAAAGTAGCTTCATATGGTCTTAGTAGGAGCCACGATTCTCTAAAAATTGTCACATACCACCATCTTCTGATCAAACCCTGTATTACAAACTGTTAAGCCTCAACTGAATTCGTGAGCCACAACGGCCTCACCGTACACGAGTAATATGAGAAAACCTCGGGATTCAATACCTGACTTTTCAAGCACTAAATTATGAGCAAACTTGTATCCTATTTGCTGAGGAAGACAACTGGGATTATTAAGGAGTGGGTCTGTGTTTAACGGGTTCATGTCCTCCCTGACTGAAAAAATCGCTGACAAGTATTGAGTAACTCTAAGGAAATTCACAATAAGAAACTCCTATGTAGAAAACGAAGTATCTGTGACCCTGCTGATAAAAAGATCTCATGTTGCTGCACAGATTGAAGAAATGCTGGCAAAGTTCCTATAAGTTTTGAATGTAGGCTATTCAGTCCTTGGTTTCTGCAATTCTAGGACATCTAGCACTGATCAGTTGAGATTGGGGTTCAGTGAAATTGTTGTGTGCAAGAAATGAAAAATTATAATCTATTTTTCCCTATGTTATTTTGGCTATTGGGCTATACGTTTGGCAATACATTACAGGGATATTGCAATATTTTTGTAATAATATAGTTTGCAATAGAATAAATAGATGCTTATGATGCTTTAAAGGTTGATAATGATGTTGCCAAAGGGTAGCAGTTTTACGAATGCACACAGATTGAAGAGCTTATAGAAAACATAGAGAAAAAAACCCAGAAAATGCATACAGGGAAATTACTTCAGGTGGCCTCATGTACATAAAAATTGATATGAAATTGTAAAGTTCAGAAAGAAAGGTTTATTTACAGAAGAAAAGAGAAAACTTAGAGATGAAAGCCTTACAAGTGTGTTATTTTGGTAATATACGTATATATCAATTGTATAATTGTTCTGAAGGATGCTTCACTCTCGAATGAAGGAGGACAGAGGAAATTTCAGTTTTGGATGACTGCAGTTAAAGTTAGATAGCGTTGGGTTGATTGTTGTGACTTTTACTAGTTGTTGTAATTTGCGGGAATTTACTTAATTTCTGTTGTGAAATTTATTCAGGGAAAGGGACAGTCTCCTTTTACGAAGTTATCTATGGAACAGAAGAGAATGCAATAATCTGTTAACAGACCATCAGTCTGCCATCTGACAATTCAAAGGCACTCTGATTTATTATTTCATGCATGCACCAAAGTTATTTGTTTGGGGTTTGTTGGTTTTTTTTTTCTTTTCTATGTATTTTTCTGTTTACGTCTAATGAAGAAAAGAATGTGAGAGGCTTCTTCTCCAATAGATCAGGAAATGCCACCTGAATTACAGACACAAGAAGGGATAAGAAAGAGCAAATGTAAGATGCAGAAATGCTGCTTTGAAAAGCCAGAATTCTTACAGTCACCTAGATGATATTTTGGATTTGTATAGTGTCTCACACAGTCTTGCCCAAAATTATCTTAGTCTTCATATCCACTCCCCATTTCTCAATACTTTTTGTAACTTTCAAAATGCAGAAATAATTTGGGCTAAATCTTAGAGTATTTTCTTAACAATTCCTGTAAACTGAGACTTTTTTGGACGTTGAGTTTGATTAAAACAGATTCATTGTCTCACCAAAAAAGACAGGTATGAAGTGTTTTGTATTAAACTTCCTGCTGGAGTAATATGCAAACATGCTTTCAGATATATTTTTTCTATTTTTAAGTATAAAGTATTAATCTGTACTTGCAATAACATATTTAAAAGGTCGTTCCCAAATGATCTTTCCCAAATGAGTTGTCCAAGCAATAAGTGGTGGATATATTTGCTTCTTAGTCATATATGGTTGGGTTGTGAAAAACTTGATAACGTGAAGTCAATGCCATCGTCTTCTGTACACTCCATAAACATGATTATTCATGTAAAAGAGAACAGAGTTTTTAATTCTTTTTGCATATGTAGAATTGTGATGGAGAAAAAAAAAAACGTCCTCAGGGCTGGGGGCATGAGGAAGAAAAGGTGTGTACCCTGTAATGACTTTATGTGCAAATCACGTATTGGAACTTTATTGAAAAGTAGGAATGGTTGAATGTACCAATTTGTTGTCAGGTTTCTTTGGAAGGAATGAGGCCAGCAGAGATCTTAAACAAAAAAGATTTCTGTTCTGGTAAGATTCCACGCTTTCCTTGTAAAAGGAGATAGAGAATAAGAGGTGAGGCTTGAATATCAACTGTAGGTAGTATATAGCCTCTTAGGAATACTACATCAGTGGTGACTGTTACAGAAGTTGAACTTAATCTCTCCAGGAATTAATTCTAAGCAATAAAATTAATTTTCCCTTTGGGAAGAACCCACACTGAAATGTACAAATAAAGTTACTGGGCTTTAATTCAGCATGCAGTTTTTGTGATGTCTAGGGTCAGAAAAAGTGAGCTGATTTCAGTCAGGAGTTTGCTTTTGAGGAGTCAGGTAGTGAAACCCAAGTATTTAGCATGCATTTGGCATAATGCACCCCATCTCTGAATGAGTCTAGGGTCGGATTGGAAGCAGAAATATTACATTGTGTGATAACCATATGCAGAAATGTACATGTAGAAAGAGATAGAATTAGCCTCACCTGAAATTTCATTGATTTCCTTCAAGGAAATTACCTTGGATGTTCCTTCCAGGCATGCACAGCCCATTGTCTCCTTTCATGTTAAAAGATCTATTTTTACTCTTCATCCAATTCAGCATGTGGTGTAGAAAAACTGATCTTGTAAGTTCCTCATCCAAGAAGGCAGAAAAAAGAGAAGGCAGCATGAGCCTTCCTCACCTGGACTAGGTAGCTCAATTAAGCTTAATTAACAGCCTAGCTTATTAACCAATCAGGGGGTTGGAATTCTCAGGCCTTAGTCCTTCCCTGTTTTTTTTTTTTTCTGCTATGGTGTCAGGTTAATGATTTATTTTTTCTGTGACAGTTGTAAATAGCTACAGTACTGCTTTCCTACCCTGTGGATGTGTTATGAAGATGAATGCTCCAGTAATGCAGGTACCTTACTGAAAGAAACATTGCTAAAGTAATGGAAGGGATAATTCTGGGCTAGTTGGTTCTATTGCTCTTTGCCTAAATATCTCCTGCTGGTAGATAGAGACGTGAGGGTGGATAAGCTGAACTTTCAGTCTTTCCCAGAACTGATTTCATGGAGTAAGTTGTATCCCTGCTTCCCATACATCACATTATGTAAAGTATCTTTGCCAGACCTGTTCATGTAGACATTATCACCCAATTCAAAGAGGAAAAAGGTGGTTTATAGGCCAGGGCTTAAAAAGAAAGAAAACACAATGATTTTGGGAAAAAAAAAAACAAAAACCAAATAGCATAAATAATAACCATTCTGCCAATGAGAGTCATGATAGAAAGGAGAGAGCAGCACAAGGTCAGAGAGAAGAGAGGATGGCTCCCTCCTGCGCTTTGCATGTAGCCAGCTGTGCATGCAGCTGCCAGGGGACCTAATAAGCCAAGATGCTACATAATTATTGCACCTACTGACGTTTGAAGAAACAGAGGAAATGTGAAGGGATGACACCTCATAGAACATCTCTAACATTTCCTCTCACCTAATAATGTCTAAACATCTCCAAATTCTCTCTGGTTTGCTTTTCTTCTATCTTCCTGTTATGTGTCCAGTTTCCTTTTGCAAATTACTAGTTTCCTTTCACATGATTTTTCACTGCTGTACAAATAATACGGAAGAAAAAAAACCTAAATCAAACTTCAGTACTAAAACCACTGAAGAACTGCTTTCTCTAGAAAACGCAGTTGTGGCATTTTATTTCTGAAATTCAAGTATCTGCTCAAATTTTATTTTGATGTTTTCTAGCACTTAACATTTTATTCTCATGAAAATTCTTTCATCATTTCATCCTAAAATAGATTATTTTGAAAGTAATTCAGGATGTGAGTGTATAATATTCCTCTCATTCTTTAAAAGTTTAAATGAACTGCCTTATCAACAGCTGCAAACAGGGTCTCCAGCCTCTGCACAACCTGCTTCCCAGCTGTACAGTTGCACATAGAAGTACTCGGTGTAAAGAAATATACTTGAGTCCTTCTGCTTTCCATGGCACCTTAACAGCAGATCTTTCAGTACCTCCTCTTCAAACAGAGGTTGAAGCTTGATTTTTCACTCAAGAAGAGGGACATGAAGAATTAGTGCTCCAATTGTGGTTTTTAAATCCATTCTTCCCCAGGCTGACCGCTTTCATTTATAAGGTTTAATTCAGATTCTTCTCTGACTTTTCTCTGCTTCATACCCTTCCCATCTTTTCGCGTTTCCCCTGATCCATATTTCTCTTTATGTTGTTTCTATAACAAGACACTTTTACTTTAAATTTAGAAAGAGTGCTAGTTATCACAGCCTTGCCATAGAAATTAGTAGACCATCTCATTACCTGAGACAGGCAGTCACATACTCGGCCTCGGTGCTTGTGGTTCATGGTAGGACGAGCTACTGAATTTATCACCTGATAAATGTAGCTGCATGCTGCAAGCTAAAATAGTGCTACAATTTTTCTTTCTTATGGTATTTTTTAAATAAGCAAACCTCATGACACAGTGTCTTTAGAGAACAGTAAAGAAACGCAGAAAGTATCATTTTCTTCTAATAAGTCTTTTTGAGACTTTCTTAAACTAGGGAAATAGTAGTATATGTAAAGGTATGTTTAAGATGTTAGGTGTTTTTTTAGGTGTTTAGGTGTTTTTCCCAATTATCTCATGCCTTGTTTACTGATAAAGCATTTAATAAAATTAGCAAGCTGAAGGAGGGTACAAAGCCAGGGGAATTCTCTGCAGTTGTAACATTTGCAAGCCACGTGGCTCTTGCAGGCTGGTCCTGTGCATTTCTGTTAAGGTACTCACCCACGGTTTCCATTCTTCAAAACTGACCTCTTCTATGCTCAAGTCTTCCTTTTCTTTCCCTACTGTAGACTTGGTTAGGTTTTTAGATATGGCTTTATATTTCGTAACCATTCTATGAGCTAAGGACCCATGCCTGCTTTCTCTTGCTTGAGCCTGTGCCTTCTTTTACCCCGAGCAAACTTCAAATTCCCTGCAAAGGGTCTATGAGAAACACCCGTTGGTGCTGGCAGTTTATCAGTGTCGATTTGGATGTGCCACTTGCACATATCTTTACATTAGTTGCATATTGTGTAATTTGTATTTTAGAGTTTTAAAAATCGGCATTCGATATCAATGCTTTGCAAGCAAGAGTAGCATAAATGAGGATATATTGGTTACTGGAAACAGTAATGTGCCGTTATAGGAGAACACGAGAAAAGCATGATTTAGAGCTTGAATGATAAACAGTCACAAGTCTTTATTTATATGAAAGCGTGTGAATGGCTGTTGCATGACCAAAGCAGGGATGAAAATGAATTGTGAAAAGGTGTTCGTATTTTCATTATTAATATTTTAAAGTTAGTATTTGCTGCAACAAGATGTCCTAGGTATATGGTCAGACCAAGTTCCCTATAGGACAGAGGGGGGAGAGAGAAAATTAACATTTACCTCACATGCACAAATGTCTTACTACACAGATTGATTGTCAAGCTTGGTGGTTAGCCCCCTTGCATTTGCTTCAAATTATTCATTTGTTGGGAAACAAAAATACCTTCTTTCTCTGACATGAATTATCTAACCTGTGACCCACTAACTGCTTTAGGGTTTGTTCCCCATTTGCTTGGCTATGCGAGCTGTTTGGGGCTGATAGGGGCTTTTTGTGGCGTTATTTTTTCCCCCATAAATAGGTACAAAATGAAAATAGTCATGAAATAAAGTTTGTTTCCTGGCCCACCAAGCTAGCAAGAGATTTGTGCGTTGATCTACAAATGAAGGAAGTTCTAAGCTGATGCTTTGAGAAGTATCTCCTGTAGGAAAGCTTTATGTAATGGCCCCAAAAGAAATAATCTTAAAATGTACTGTACTTTCAGCCCTCTGCTGACATTCTACCCAGGTTGCTATTGGCTGGGGTGTGGGAAACCCTTTCATAGAAAGGGCATCCTGACATGACAGTATTGGTAACTATTTTGGACTCAAAGAAACAAAAAAGATTAAATTTATCGAAAAAGAAGTGCTAAAAGGAAGGTAAATTTTAGTTTCTGTGGACCAGATGCAGTAAGGACACTAAGGATCTTTTGTTAAGAGTACAAAAATGAGATTGATAATTCTGTGTTTTCTGTTCTTGAAAAGACGTGAAATAAACCCCACAAAGTTGTTAAAATATAGTCTAAATTTCCTTAGCAGAGCAAGTAAACTTTATTTCATTGTAGCATGCTATATATAAACATAATTGATTTTTAAAGTTAAAAATTTTTTCCTTTTATAAATATGCTTATGAGATTTCATGTTTAGAAGCATTCAATAGTATTGATACTATAAATTTTTTTAAAATAGCATATTGCTGAATTCTGAAAACACAGTATTCTATCGGGAAAGTTAGTCTGCATGTTCAGAGAATTTTCATCTGTCTTGAATTTTCTGATACTGACAAAAAACTGACATAGCAAACGCTAAAGTAGATACTGTCCAAATATTGTGCTTTACAGCATAGAGTATCTTACATTCTTTTTCTAAAATAGACTTCCAGCATTTGAAATTATAAAAGAAAATGGAATTAATGCAAAATAAATCAAAACCTTCATTAGAAATTGGCACACCAAAAATAATCATGCAAATGGAATATCACATGTTGTTTTCAGATGATTCTTTTCCTGTTTATTCTTGATTCTAAGCATTCCCTTAATTTCAAATAAAACATAAACATGCTTATATAAACGGTATATAACACTACACAGTGGATGTGGTTTTTTTCTTACCATATTTCCACTGTACATGAGAGAAAGCTGGTAATCTTCAGCTGAGGTCAAAGACTGTCATATCAATATGATATAAAAATTTCATTTTGTAAGTTATATGCAAGGAATGTAATTATATGATTGTTTTAAAATTTAATGCATGGTGATTATCCCAAGAATAGTCAAATTAGTTTAACACGTACTGACAGATGGTTAGTGGGCAAAGACAAATCCATGAATAACCTGACACACTGATCAGCATTAAAATATCACATATCTATGCACTGTGAAAATGATTGCAAATTATATTAGCATTGTGTTTTTACAAAGAGATTTCTTTATATTGCAACATACTTAATAACACAAAGGTATCTTATCCCCACTATTTCTTAACTTGCACTATTCAATTGAATATACTGCTAAAAATGGATACTCTGTCAGGGTACTAGCAATGCTGGAGGTTGAATAGCAACCAAATTCTCTGCTTCTCTGATTTGATTTTAAAGTTAATTCAGTAATTTATGAATATAGAAATGAAGTTACTTCTTCAGAGAATATTCTGATGGGCAAATATTTTCTTCTATGCAGTTATCTCTTGAATGTGTTTCTCTCTTACTCATTTTCATTTGTTTAAAATATAAGGGCTCTTTTTATAAACATTAGCATTACTGCCAACATAAAAAAGAATAAAAGTTTATGAAATCTCATACACCCATTTATCACTTTACTACAGCATTTTATAAATAACAGATACACTTTTGTAACAACCCTGAATCATTTAAACATATTATGGAACATTTATGTATTAGGCATAATAAAATAATTCACTTATGCAAAATTCTCTGTTGTAATTCAGGAAGACACTTCTGTGCTCTAATATCGTAATGGCTCAGAGATAAGTATTCTCTGTATTGGAGGGCTGCTAAGACGTGTGTAGTCTGTACTGCTTTCTGGAAATGTTTATCTTCCTGATGCAGTCTTCATGAAACTCCACTCAGTTTAGTTTCACAATATTTATAGTCCTCAGGGCAACTTCACAACCACAACACATGCTCCGGCCCTTCCGATATTGACAGGAACTTCCTAAAAAAGGGAAAAAAAAAAAAAAAGAAAAAGGAGGAAACATTTTTTGGTAGACTCCTGTGGATGGGAATAGAAGACATTACTTGCCGATTAAAAGGAAAGCAATTTGCTTATTCAAACTAACGTACTGGGAAAAAAAAGTACATTTAAGTAGGGTCTGAAAACACAGTTTTGGCTTTTTGAGAAAAAGGCTTTAGCAGCTGTTGAGAGTTACAGGAGCGTAGACTGGTGGTGTTGCTCTTAACTCTTGTAAAAGACCTTTGTATCCCATGTCCAAAAAGCAGCAAAAGGCCATTGACAATTTTAAATATTTCACGTTGTTCTCAATGATGATGGTTATAAATATGAAAAGCTGAAAGTGCCTCCAGTAGAGGGCATTGCTGGCAAAGGCATGTCAGCGCTAAGAACGGCAAATTCAAGCACTTCAAACACAAAATGTTTTGTGCAGCCTGGTTCCCTTGCCCATGCGCTGCTTCAGCCCTTTTGTCTGAAAAATGTTATACGGTTATTTCACAGGAGAGGCAACCAATATTTTATACAAGATCAACTACAGTATTAATGCATTCTAATATATCATTTTTTCACAAAACCCAGGATGATTTTGCAACATAATAACTTGTTTTGTCCATTATTCAGATAGAAGTCTTCCTATCTGCAGGAAGAATTCCTATTATTTATTAGGTCATTTTTCCTGTTACCTCTGTCCACTCATTATTTTGAGCATCATAGGACTCCACAGTATCCAGGTACGTATGGCCATCGTAGCCCCCAACAGCATATAATCTGTCCCCCAGAGGACAAATTCCAACAGCATCCCGAGGTACGCTCAAGGGGGCCACTGTTGTCCAAGCATCTGTTTTAGGATCATACCTAGGATGTTTCATGATCAAAATTAGAAAAATACATTGTAGAAACACATTTCAAATTTAAATTACTGATATTTGCTTATTTTCTCCTGTATTGTGTTTCAGTTTATACCATGAACTAGTATAGAGACTTATGAGTGACATGGTTAAATGTCTAATTTAGCCACTAGAGGGGTCTTCAAGCACATGAAAAATGCTCCTATTTTGGCTTTTTGATTACAGACTCTCCATTTCTATCACATTAAACAATCAATATATTTTGAAAATAAATGAGGTCTGAGGGAATGGTAGCATGGCCATTAGTGGGCTCAGTGAAGTTAATGTCAAGAAGTTGGTTTTTTTTCTCCATGAAGAGTTTTGTTTTCTCTTTCGTGTCAGAACTAATGTATTCACAAAATTTTGCTGTAAAAGATGTTAAATATCTCATACAGTTGATAAAAGTTTGTAACACAAGAGGTATGGCAGTATCTTACATCGGTGTTGATTTTATTTCCGTTGACTGTACTCAGTCAGTTTCCAATATAAATTCAAGTGAATTCCGGGGTAGTTCAGCTTTATACCATCTAACTGAGAACAGAACTTAGCCACTGTTACTCACAACAGGGAGCTGAATACTTGCTCAGTTTTCCTTTCTGCTCCCCAAATGACATGAGGCTGTCAAGGGATCCCATGGCCCATTAAACAGCCAGAGGAGTTGTCCCCACTCATTATGTTCCCTTCTCACCCAGGGCTCAAGTCTTCTCTTGCCTCCTACATCGTGCCACATGCCACCACAGTGGCAAAGCAACATTTGACACACAATACTTCTGCTTCTGCAAGGGAATGTCTAGTATTTGTATTTTCTTAAGAACTATGCTCATCAGTGGAGAATGTAAAAGTGGGATTAAATAAGGATCAGATAAAGAGTATTTTCGTTTTGAAAAGTAACTACTTTGAGAAATGTATAGAAAGCCAAGATTTCACTTCTTACAGTTGAGTGCTACAAAAATCATTAGGCCAATGTATTTTAGTTTTCAAGTGTGAATTCAAGCTAAAGTAGTTTGCGTTGGTGCATGTTTTCTTTTTTGCATGTCAAATCAGACCCTTAGCATATGTTTTAGCCCAATTTCCTATAGCAACATAGTTTCTTACAGAAACAAGGCTGTTTCTGTCAGTCTTCTGCATCAGAAAATACCTGAGTAGTGACTACTGCCTGTTTGAGTATGTGATATTTGTTATATTTTTAACCTTTTGGTCAATATCAGCCAAATTACTGGAGGAAGAAACAAGTGAAAATTACATAGTTTCAACTATATATGACACAAGTAGCCCAAACCTGGGATTTGGCACTTGAGAAATAGAAGGGTCACATATTTAATTTGTCTTACATGTTAAGTTGTCTTTACCTGGCTCCTGGTCAGCAAAAATAGAAGGAGAAGCTGGGAGAAATTTGCTTCTGACTGTTAATTGTTATGTTATCACAAGAGCACTGGAAATCAGTTATTCTGCTCAAAAAATATATTTTTAAAAGCATAATATGTTTTACAAACATAGCATTCCCAATTGTGGAGAGATTTCCCTTGCTTCTGTAAATTATTTTATATTTCCTTCCTGGAATGTAAAACAAATTTAAAAAAAAAAATTCCTTACCTTTCTACACAGTCGGAAAGTCGAGAACAGTGGTTGGAAGCAGGTGCATCATGACCTCCCACAGCATATAAAAACCCATTGTACGTTGCAACGCCAACACCACCTCTTCTCTTTGACATGGAAGCACATAAACTCCATTTGTTCGTGTGCGGGTCGAAACATTCCATTGATTTTAAGCAGGAGCTCCCATCTCGTCCACCAACAGCATACAGTCTGGGATAATTACCCACAAGAAGGCAAGCAATTTCAATCTTTAGTATTTCATTTTAATAGGAGTTTTATTTGGCTAACTTCATTCAGATCATTTTAAAATTATCATTACGCCCGTTATTTGCCATCTGACAGCTACGCTCTGGAACTTTGTTTGCACAAAGGGTTTTGCAGGCTATATGAAGGAAGTTACATTCTTCATTTGCAGTATAAATTTTCAAGCAGTCACATATGAAAATTAAGTTTAGAAGTAGATATCAGCTTCTTTAAATGTGAAATATAGATGGAATTTAATTGAAAAATGCTACATATGTTTGAAACATTCCGTGTGACAGGGTTATGGAATATTTGACATCTTAGTATTGCATTAAGCATTTTTCTTATACTGTTAATATGTAAAAGAACTTTAAGAATATAATTAAACATAGAAAATATATGTCACAGGTATATTAAATATTTTTTCCCTAATGTTTGTATTTAAGTCTGCTGGACCGAAGTTACCCTACAGGTGTGTCATCTTGTCTGTTCAACCTAAAGGCACTTAGCAGACAACTGGAGATATAAACCAGTTGATGTTGGGACAACATGTGAGAATAAGTGGTGGAAACCCATGTTAAGCAGAATGGGGGGGGGTTGTGGCTTTTGTCATTTAATTTTACAGAGCCTGAATTTCTTTTGTATTTCAAGCTAACTTGGATGCTGGTAGACTATGATGGTATGCATAAAGGATGTAATAGCAGATGTGGTTAGATGTTGAGTGTCCATTTCAAATCCTGGCCATTACTTACTGCCATGAAGCTGAATTTACTTAATGCAGCTAATTGGAGACCTAGGGAACACGTTGACTTGTCCAGAGTAAGTCACCTAAAAAAGATCAGTTGCATTTTGCTTGAGAAGGGTTTGTTTTTCTCTAGTGATTGAAAAAAAAGTTCTAAACCCTTTTGATGTACAATTTAACTGGAAAATTCTTCACCACCATTAGAAGAATACAACATTTCTAGCTCACTCTTCTAATGTTTGTGAATGGAAGACAGACGAGTTCTTTTGTGCAGATTATTGCTTGACCTGTAAAAATCTGGAGGATTTGATTTTTCTTTTCATATCATGCAATTAGCTTGTTCACACAGCTTTCACAGAGAGAGGAAATCACTGTATACATAAACAGGTTTGTTGAGGTTTTTTGATTTCCGTAACATGTCTAGAAATATGGTAGAGTTTCCCATTCTCTAAGGAAAAGAACAAATATGCTGTTAACTGACTGATGCTTTCATATATTGGTCAAAAAGTGTTGCTCCACAGGAACTTTTTTGATGGAGCTGAATAGAAAAAAATACAGTGTGGCTTAAGGAAACAGGAAAAGGAGAAGCATTCTGCTTGGTTAAACAGCAGCAGTAGCGGTCCAGCGAATGATGGACATTTGATCTTGGCTTCCGCTGGTACGCCAGAAATTACATCACTAGACTAACAGACGTGATTTAAGCCAGGCTGGAGACAGCTTGTATCAGGAGGGATTGAGAACAGAGTCGGAATCAGGCTGGATTTCCTCTTTGTCAAAGTAGTTTCCTGCATGTTGTTGTGGAAGGTACCAAGAGGAGTTTCTGTTAAAGTTTATGCTGAGAATGTTTCCTCTGAGATACAACAGGGACTTTAATAGGCAGTTCTGCCTCTCTTGAACTTTTCAGTTAATGATTAATATCATGTCATGTTTGAATGCAAAATCCTGACTTGTATGTGAAGCACTTCTTCACTCAGGAAGATTATAAAGGTGTAGCAAAGTTATGTAGGGAAAAGATTAGAAAGGCCAAAGCCCAGCTTGAACTGAACCTGGCCTTGGATGTTAAAAACAACAAAAAGAAATTCTATAAATATATTAGTAGCAAGAGGAGGACTCGGGACAGCCTCCATCCACTATTGGATATGGGAGGCAATGTAGTGACAAAGGATGAGGAGAAGGCTGAGGTACTGAATGCCTTTTTTGCCTCAGTCTTTAGTAATGGAGTAGGGTGTCCCCTGAGTACCCAGACCCCTGAGCCAGCAGATAAGGGCAGGGAGCAGAATGAAGCCCCTGTAATCCAAAGGGAAGCGGTGAGGGACCTGCTCCAGCACCTAGACACAAACAAGTCTATGGGCCCAGATGGGATTCACCCGAGGGTACTGAGGGAGCTGGTGGAAGTGCTTGCGGAGCCACTCTCCATCATTTACCAGCAGTCCTGGCAAACTGGGGAGGTCCCAGCTGACTGGCATCTAGCAAATGTGATGCCCATCCACAAGAAGGGTCGGAAGGATGATCCGGGGAACTACAGGCCTGTCAGTCTGACCTCGGTGCCTGGGAAGGCCATGGAACAGATCATCCTGAGTGCCATTATGCAGCGCATGAAGGACGCCCAGGTGATCAGGCCCAGCCAGCACGGGTTCACGAGGGGCAGGTCCTGCTTGACAAACCTGATCTCCTTCTATGACAAAGTGACCCGCTTGCTGGATGAAGGAAAGGCTGTGGATGTTGTTTACCTGGACTTTAGCAAGGCCTTTGATACAGTCTCCCACAGTATCCTCCTGGAGAAACTGCCTGCCCATGGCTTAGATGGTTATACTCTCCGCTGGGTTAAAAACTGGCTGGAGGGCTGGGCCCAGAGAGTGGTGGTGAATGGAGTTAAATCCAGCTGGCGGCCGGTCACAAGTGGTGTCCCACAGGGCTCGGTACTGGGACCCATTCTCTTTAACATCTTTATCAATGATCTGGATGAGGGGATCGAGTGCACCCTCAGTAAGTTCACAGACGACACCAAGCTGGGTGGCAGTGTCGACCTGCTGGAGGGTAGAGAGGCTTTGCAGAGGGATCTGGACAGGCTGGATCGATGGGCTGAGACCAACAGGATGAGTTTCAACAAGGCCAAGTGCCGGGTCCTGCACTTGAGTCACACCAACCCCCTGCAGAGCTACAGGCTTGGGGAAGAATGGCTGGAGAGCTGCCTGGTAGAAAAGGACCTGGGGGTGTTGGTCAACTATTGCCAGCAGTGTGCCCAGGTGGCCAAGAAGGCCAATGGTATCCTGGCCTGTATCAGGAACAGTGTGGTGAGTAGGACCTGAGAGGTGATCGTCCCCCTGTACTGGGCACTGATGAGGCCTCACTTCGAGTACTGTGTCCAGTTTTGGGCCCCTTACCACAAAAAAGACATTGAGGTGCTGGAGCGGATCCAGAGAAGGGCAACGAAGCTGGTGAGGGGTCTGGGGAGTAAGTCTTATGAGGAGAGGCTGAGGGAGCTGGGGTTGTTCAGTCTGAAGAAGAGGAGGCTGAGGGGAGACCTTATCGTGCTCTATAACTACCTGAAGGGGTCTCGTCTCCCAAGTCAAGGCCTCAAGTTGCACCAGGGGAGGTTTAGATTGGATATTGGGAAAAATTTCTTCACGGAAAGGGTTATTTAGGTAATAAGCTTTGAAAATCTTCTAGGGAAAACCAATGTACAGTCAACACATGACCTCGGTGTATTTAAGCAATAGATGAAGGGCAGAATCAATTTAAGTAGGATAAGGCTGACAGCAGGCTGTTTAGTACACTTGTCTTTGTTTCATTGAATGCACCATATACCTTTAGCCTTTTAAAAAATATTATTGACTGCGAACTTGTGCGTTAAAGTTGTAGATGCATGCAGGAGGTGTAAAATGTCAGAGGAATTACTTTGTTTCTGTCCACTTTCTTCTTTCAAATGGTCCTTCCTTAGACACATTTATTTTAAAATGTAAATATAAACTTGGAATATTTTTTTAAAGTAGCCATCTTATATCCCCACAAGTTATGTTCTAGGTAAAATTCTGATATGCACATAATAAAAATTGCTGCAACATAAAGGGGCTGAAATATGTTTTAAAACATGACTGCAAGTTTGAAAACAGTTTACCACACAAAGAGGAAAACCTTTCCTTTCTTCCTTTCTTATTTTTGTGAATTACATTTTCTCTTTGTTTTCTTGAGGTGATTAATTACTGTAAGATTGTAAAGAAAATGTAAGAAACTGTATTTCCAAGGAAGGAAGCAAATGAAAAGCGAAAGAGAGATTTTCCTGTTGACATACTTGCTATTTAATGCCGCAACCCCTACGGTGCTTCTGGGGGTTGACATGCTAGCAACGTAATTCCACTGCCGTGCTTGTGGGTCCCATCTTTCTACGGTATTAAGGTAACTCCATCCATCATGGCCACCAACAGCATACATTGGTCCTTCAAGCATTGCTACTCCTTAAAAGATAGAATTAGGGACAAGTTACAGTATCTAATAATTTCAGTGACCAATAGCGTATTAACTTCATACCTTAATCCCTGTATGCAGATAAGCAATTTCAGCTGGTATTAAGCTATCTAAAAGCTGCCTTGTCATTTGGCAGAATAAACAAATATAAACAAAATACTTCATATACAGTGTTTTTCTGAATAAGCATTATCTTTTGCCAAAAGATTAGAGGAAAGCTGCTTTAGTTCTGATGTTCTCTTTTTGGAGTTTTATCTCTGCCACTTCTGTTGACCTTGTTCTGAAGCAAATTTAGCCCCTAAATGAGAAACACTGCTGTTCTTTTAAAGAAAGGCAAAGATTGAGCCTGGCAATGAAAAATGTGGCCAAACCAACCATCTATCCCTTATTCTGAGTGAGCTGAAGCTCTGTAGTCCTGCCAGCATGAAGCCTGAGTGAGTGGGTAGCTGGCTGTCCTTACTAGCATAACATTTTAATGCTTGAAAGGGGAATACACTTTTGGATAAGAGCTGCCTTTTATCTGTTGTCCCCGAGTCACAGGAGAGTGAACTTGGCTGTCTCTGCAGGCTCTGTGTGGACATATCCCGTGTCATTGTCCTTCCCCAGAGAGAAGGGCTTTGGTCCCTCTCCTTTGATGAGCTGCTGCTGCCACTGCTGTTTGCTTCCTTTGTTAGGTAAGGTGAATTGTTTGAATCTGACTGCTTAAAAGTTTTCTAAATCTGTCTTTTCAGGCCTAAATATACACGGCCTGATTTTTTCAAAAGTGCTAACTCTCCACAAAATCACACTGAAGCTAATAGGAGCTGTAAGCGTAAGGCAGCTCTGCAAACTGCTGATGCACAGATAGAAGCCTAACTTTGGGCACTCAAAATTAGCGCTGTGACCTACTTGTTGGGTAGAATTATGCCCCTGAAGTTGTTAGTTATTAAGACTTCAATGAGAATTATTTAATCTATTTTGTCTTCTTTCTCTTTCCTACTTACTAGTATTTCCTTTTATAAATTTGACATATTGGATGCTAAGAACTCTATGCTTTCTCCACCAAGAGAAAGTATAGAGTAGGAAAAAGTGATACAGGCCACAAAGGTTTACTGATTAATTCTGGATGTCATTTGATGTCAGTTGAACTTACCAATGATTTCAAGCAATATCTGTTTCTGTGAACTGAAGAGAAGCCAGCTTATAAATAAGAACTGTGATAAATAATTCAGAAATCATATTCCATCCCTTACAGTCTCCTCAACTGTAAACTTATCCTTATGTTATTTATAGCTCCAGAATAAATTCTATATTTCATATCCATATTATTCATTCACTGTGAGTAATATTGAGGATTCCTGGGCAGTAAAGACCCATAGATGCTAAGTCATGGCAGAGCTTCATAAAACTTACGGTAATTAAAACATTAAAATTCGAGGTTGTACTTACTTCCTTACCACAATGTTTTCTTCAGTGTGGGTAATTCTCTGATCTAATTTTCAGAGGCTTTTGGTATCTACGGGCTTAAGTTGAAATTTTAAAAAAATCCGAAAATCAGATTGTTATTATATTGCAAGCATATCTCTTGACCACTAAATTGGATGAAGAGTTGATTGTTTTCACTGTTATTTATATTTTGGAATTTTATAAAAGCAAAATTAACTCTGCAAGCCAGTGCAAGTTAGGTGAACATTGGTAAACATCACTGGCATAAAATTATGGCAATAGGCAACTCTGTCTTTGAAAAATATCTTCTACAAATATTGCGGTGCGTTATTTAATAGTTTAAAAAGTTATGTCAGCAGTGTTTGTGTCAATCAAAATTCATTTGTATGTGATGCAAAGTATTTACAGAGAGAGCATGTCTTACCTAGGCCGTGTCTGTGTGTTGACATAGGAGGCATTATAGTCCAAACTTTGGTGATAGGGTTGAAACATTCAACAATATTAGAAGTTTTCAGACCATCTCTTCCTCCCACAATATAGAGCTTGTTGTCAATCACTGCAACTCCAAACTGTAATCGTCTACCGTTCATTGTACCAATTTGTTCCCAACTGTTAGTCCTAAGGTCATACTTTTCAATTGTAGTGGTACCTGTTAAGAATGTAGGCATTATGAGATAGCCATGGACCAATTAGTACCCAGCAGGCAGTAGTTGGTACAACCCAAAACATTATGAAGTTGTAAAACATTGAAGTTCTGTGGGTGGACCTTTACTGTGGCTCCCTGAAAACTTCAGTTACAAAATGTGAACCTAATGAGAAAGCTGCATTAATTGCATGCATATATGATTGTCAAATTTATGAGAATAAACTGGGAGCAAGAGGGTGCAGAATTCAATGCCAGCAAATTTTTGAATACTGAAAATTTTGGAGATAATTTAAATCTGTTACTCATTTAAATACCACGATAGTAAGTTTTTTGTGGTTGGCTTGTTGGGTTTTTTTTAATTCCTTGTGAGTATGGTACTTCACAACTATGTACACGTTAACCATGTTTGTGCTTAAACCATTAGTGATACCAAAAACTGAAAATGAATCCTTGCTTCTGCCTGTCTTGGTGGGACTTGGGCATGTGTCTTCATCAATAGCTTGGATGTTTTTCTTTTCGTGATGGAGACAGCAGAAGGCTGAGTTAGTGTAAGTACACACTTGCTTCCCACAAGTAGCTTCCTTGACATTCACCTTCACAGCTGCCTCACAATAACTGCTTGACTGATGTAATATGTCAGCTGTATTTTCCATTTTTTCAGGTCACTGAACTTCTGGTAATGTTTTTACTGCAACTATTCATGAGGCCCTTGCTCTCTGCCACTCAAAACTGACACTTCCCCATGCACTGGCTCCTGTCAGTCACTCAGCAGCCATAATTGCTCCTTTGAGAGCTGATTTAGCATAGCGGGGAGATGGCTGAGTAACAACCAAGGCATAAGAGGGAATTTCCAGTTGCACGTGCAGTGCACCCTGGAGTCAGCTTCAGCTCAACTGAAGGCAACCAGATGAGAAAAACAGGGCTGATTTCCTCTCTGCTCCTTGACTGGGATTTGAGATTAGAGAAGTAATATTCTGAGAATTACAACAGGCAGTTAGTGGCTAAGGAATGATTTACAACAACAGAACAACCATGCAGTAAAGCAGAAAAGAAAGGTAGCGTTTGGTTTAGAGATGTTTTCACAAATAAAATCAAAGGGATCATCTGCTATATTCAATAAATTGAGTGAAGTAAGAGTTTATCTCATGCTATACCAGATGCTTAGACTAGGAAAGAAACTACGGGATCCATCTGCAATAAAAGAAAGAAGTTCTACTTTTTCCTCTTTCCTGTCATCTTTTATTCTGAGCAACTGGATTTCTTTGACTGTCCTTTCCATTTTGTTACTCTGATTGCTCTTCTTCACTTTGATTCTTTCTCATTTATTCTGTGCTAATATGTCAGTGCCCCAAAGTTGTCAGCTTCAAAAGAAGTAACTTGCACACTAACTAAAAAATAGGAAAAATACATTAAGGTATACGGTGTGTTCATACACACCCCGTAGGCTGTAATTTTGACAGAGGCTGGAAGGTAGGTTTTGAAAGTTAATGTGGTTTAGGTACATTCTCATTTTTCAAAATACCAGCCCAAAAGTGGCTCTTTGATCTTCTTTTGATCATTTGAAGTTGAGATTTGACTTCATATACCACCTGTGATAAGCACAAAGCCAAACCTGGCATTCCTTGGGAGTTTTCTTTATCACAGAAAGAGCGTTATTGCCAGAGGTGGTAGTTACTCCCTCCTCCGAGCAGTTCTTCCTGTGCATCACAGTCTCTTTGGTGCCGTTTCCTTTATCTTACAATCCAGCACAGGCTCTAAGTGTGAGTCAGAGCTGTACAGGACAGCAGGGAGGAGAGGAAGTGCTGTTCTTCTTAACCATCAAAAGGCAAAAGTTCAAACTATTGGCTTTATTCCAAGGTAATAAGTAAAAGAGGCACCAACAGGAAGTGCAGATGTTGACTGAAATAGCCCTTTCTGTGCATAACCTTTACTGAGAAAAAAACTATTAAAAATGGTTATTCTTATTTTGGTAGAAGTTAAAGATAACCTTGAATTCTTCATTGTTTTATATAATTCATAAATAATCAGTATCGTTAATGACATGTACTAATTGCCACAGTTTAATTTCATTTTGCTAAATTGTCCTAGGAATGAGTGTTTTCATGTTGTGATGGCGATGAATGTGTATCTTGCACTTGATTTGATTGCACAGAGATAGTAAGGTAGCACTGCAAGGTCTCTCATAGAGGAAAAATGAGTCATCAGCAACTTTTTGCAAACCGTGAAATGGATTAGCTTCTTTGTGATTCTATTAAAAGTGAACTCACACAGCTAAAAGTAATACTGTTCAGCAAGTCGCTAGACTTTAAACTAATTATAGTTCTTTGGCTCCAAGCTGTGGGTCTGAAATTAAGGTTCCTGTAGGAAATGATTTAATATACTGTCTACTAAGTAGAGTACTGTAATGTGTAAAGCTGTAATCTGATTGCAGATGTGAAAATAAAATAATAAAAAATTCAATACATTTAAAACACTTAACTTCCAACTACAAACCTAAAAAAACCAACTATGTATGGAGTCCAGACAAAAAAGATGCACATACTGTTGTACCCATAAAAAAGAGCAAATCTTTCCATCTGAAATTTTATAATAAGGATTGAAAAGCGTTAGCTAAGAGTACTCAGTAGTTCAGTAATGCTTTTTGGTTTTGTTTTCCTCCTCTTTAAAACTTTTTCCAGCCTTCTAACTTTTGTCAAAAAAATGGAGCACAGGGTTCTAAAACAACGTTAAACAAATCTTGAAATATTTTGAATATTATTTTTTCTTCTGATTTGTAAATTCAAACTATATGCACATATTCTTATAAAACATAATTTTTACATCACCATCTGAATCAAACTTCTTCAGTCTGCACTTCAAGATGTATGTATATCATTTACAAATATATGATTCTCGCAAGAAGAAAGAACATCTAACACATAGGATTGAGTTCTGTCATATTTTTTTTTCCTATTTTCATCCCTAAATTTCTGTTTTCCTAATAGAAATCAATTCAATAGAAATTCAATTCATTAATACAATTAAATTAATTACTGGACTTACCTTTAGTGGCATCCATACCTCCTACAGCATAGAGTGCACCCACTGTAGATTTTCTAGGCTTAGTTCGAGGACTCTGCATCATGGACCGTCTTTCTGGTAGAAGATGGTACTTCATAGCCTCCATAAGAAGTTTCTGACACTCTAGGTCGTCTGCAAACATTGGACTATTTTCTAGATCAGCTAGTAACTAAGAAATGAAAAGTGAGGATCTTATGTATATCTAAATAATTAAAATTATATATACTTCAGTACTTAAAGTATTTGTAGCTACAAACACTCTTTTTTACTTCACCTCTGACTTGAGCTTTGCTGGAAACTCTGCTTTAATGCAAGCAAAACAATATACAGGTAGGAAAAAAAGTATTTAAGTATTTTGTCTTTGCTTTATTTTTTCTGAAAACTTTCTTTTAACCTTTAGAAAAGTTTAAAATTGCAAATGTGATACTGCATCCTCTGAATGCAGAACTCCTTTTGATCTGAATATAAGCAAATCTAACATATAGTATTGTCTGTGAATATTATAATATATTAAATTAGACTTATATTTAAAATTAAATATATACGTTATTTTGATATTTTATCCAAAGTTGCATATCCAGCTGCTGTGTAGTGTCCTGACAGTCTTGCTCTTCCTAGAACCTTTTCTAATGAGATATAGAGATTCTTCTATAACACAGATACAACAGTGTCAGCTTGCTATAAAACTATATGTCCATCTCTGGAACTTATTCGATTAAGTGTCTCTTTCAGTCTTAAAGAACAAATAATGTCAATCCTCAGAATAGTCACCAATAGTCTAGACCCTCTCGTTTTGTCTACTTGTTATGGCAATTAAGAAATAAGTATTGTGCGTTATCTGTCCTGCAGTTTGATAAATCTAAATAAATATCTTTGTGTGGTATTTAAGTTGCTTTGTTGTTAGAGAGAAACTACTACCATTACTCCCTCCAAAAGAAGCATTGTACTTTTTTTAATACCCTTAGACTGACTTTTTATAGAGGTAATTCTGAGCCCAGTAATTATACCGGCATTGTGAGATTTTTTTTTTCATCTGTCTTTGCAAATTATAAATATATGTACTATATAGTTTAAAAAGAAAGAAAAGAAAAAAAAAAGTAGTCGACAAAACCACCAAAAAATCCCAGCCAAAACCAGAACCTTCCCACAGAATACTTTTCTCTAAATGATGCTTGAGGCAAGCATTTCATCAGGTAGCTAAGTTCCCTGCCAGCCCTTCACTTTCATACCTGGGGTGGAAGGAGAGGCAGTCTAATATAAGAAAGAAGCATTCCTAGGTCTCGTTGTCGGTTTTGCAAATCATGCCTCACCCACATCATTAACGCCTGGAATATGGCTTCTTCATCTGGAACATTGATGTCATCGCTAGACAAGAGCTTTGCAATTTCATTAGCAGGGAGTAAAAGAAATTCCTGGTTTTTTATTACTTCTGTGAAATGTTCCTGAAAAGAAAAAAAGATTTCAATTCACTTACGGTTTTCACACCTTGAAATAACATTTTCTTAGATAATACAGGCTTTGCATATATTTCACTACTGTTCTGTTCCACAGTATAGGGAAATACAATATACATCCTAAAGATCACTGAATCTCCTTCTGCCATTTAAAGGATATTTTGGTTGCTCTTTGCTGCCTTACTCTTGGAGGACTGACAAACAAGGATCATCTTCACACTCCCATGCTTACAGATAAGTTTGTCAGGCTTCTTGTCACTGTCCTGTCTTAGGGATTTGCCACTGGCGGTTTTGTCCATCAGTGTGATCTTAACACAGCAGCTTAATAGAAAACCAGTTTGAAGATACAATATGTATCTTAAGAATGCCAAGTGGGCATTCAAATAAACTGTCTAACTTCTGTTACAATCAGATTCAAAAGTTTTAAGCAAATTACATTGCAACCTTCCAATCCTTTTGTAATGAGCTGTGCCAGATGCTGGCGCTATGTCTCCACTCTTAGTAGCAGAAAATACAGTAAGAAAAATTAAACTCGGTATCCTGACAGTACTTTTTGGGCAATAGAAAACTGGACGAGTCTCAGCAAAGGGATTGCAGTATTTAAGCTAGTGCTGTGATAAAACTCACCAGCTCCAGAAATGACCATGGGTATTAAATCCCTAGAATTTTTCAAAGAATTATTTTTCATAAAAACAATACATTGTGCAGTTGAGTTATAACTATTAGAAGTCATATTAAAATATGTAAAATATAAAGTATGCTTGCTTATGCTAATTCCAAAGGAAAAAAAAAAAGAAATTTTATTAACAGAGATGGGGTTTGTATTCTGCTTGCAAATAAATACATGTAGGAATTCTTGTCTGTATTTAAAGCATTAATTGTACTTGGAAGTAATATATCTTGTTTGGGAACCAGATTGAAATAGGGCAGATGAAGACATTTTAGTAACTGATAGTTGTATTATTTTTTTTCTGAAACTCTTTTCAAGAGAACTAAGTATGTAAATATAGAAGTATCAGTGCTTAAAGGAGATGTTAACTTTGCTCTGTTATGCATATCCTGCTTTAATGTTTTGTGACATTCAGAGAATAGGAACAGGAAGGCCAGTCCACATTTAGTTACAAACATAGCACAAGATGTTTATCAGAACAAGCTCTATCTGCACGACAAGATACCAGGCAGGAAACTGTTAATACTTTGCATAAACGGCTAAAGTAATTGAAGGGGAAGGTCTCCATTGTTTCTGGTTTTGTTGAATGGATGTGGTGTTTATAGTTGATTATCTTCTGAAAATGTTTAAATACTACTAGTTCATTTGAATCATCTCTCTACTTACAGTATGACTTTATTGTTCCCCTATGGTACACATTTTCAAGTGCTTGAGGTTGGCATGAAATAAACCAGAACATTTTCTTTGTCCTCTTGCACACAGTTCTGTGTGTATGCATTATGTTCTCTTATTCTCAAAATTTTTTTTTAATGAGTTCAAGGGTTTAAAAGAAAATTTTCTGTAAGCTTATTGCAAAGAGGTGCAGAGTTCCTCTTCTGTCTCTAAACTGTCAGTAGCTGCAAACTTAGTAGGTAGTTTTATGACATGCAAGGTCCTCTTTAATGGTAGTTTTCTCAGTTTGTGTTGTACACAAGATACAGGAGGTGGATCTAGTGGTGGAAATATAGGGAGGTATAGTGCAAAGCCTATATGCAAAGGACTGCTGTGTCTCATAGTTCACCATGATCCTTCACATTAGACAATATTCTTAAAAACCCAATTGTCATTTCTGTGACACACAGTTTTAAAAAAATAGTAAAAGTTTAACTCCTAGGGAGGACTGGAGGATTCAAATGGTTAAAAAAAATCTAACCAAAAGAGACTCTCTGATTGTCTGACATCATAAAATCATTATGATTTTATTTCAATTTTGCAGAAATCTAGACCGTGAATTTTAAATTCTTAGAGCTGATGCCCGAGTGCTAGGACTGGTGGAAGGAAAGAGGCTACATCTAAGTTCTTGATTTTGGCTTAGTATAAAATGGTGTGGAGCAGCAAGGACAACACTGTTATACAGAGGCTGAGTGAACCTCTATCTTAAATGCCCGTTTTCAAACTTAAAAATATAAAAGGAATCTAGATTGCTGCTAAACAAACCATTCGTTAGTCTGACAGGAAAGAGCACAACCAGTGCCCTCAATCTGCACATGCCACTCTCATTTACTTCAGCATGTGGAAGTGTACAATCTCTTGCTGGAATGCTCTCAGCATTATGAAGCCTCTAAACTGGTTTTGACATACTAGGCTAATATTTCAAGCATAAAGCTGCCATGTGTCTCCTAACAAGTAATTCTTTTTATATCTATTTAGCTGTAGCAGTTGCTATTCTTTTTGAGTTTAAAGTTGCTATAGCACATCTTGTTGCCCTGAATATTTATCCCTTGGTTTGATTTCACAGCAAGCTATCTCGCTTCTCTGTTTCCCACGCTCTGAATATTCATTTCTTGCTTTGAGCCAGAGGAGGATTATGCTCTAGTCAGGGATGTGCTTCTCTTTAGCATCCCTAATCTTTCCCATACATACTATATTTTGGCTACTTTTATGTGTGTCTTACCTTAAAATCAGCTTTAGAATTTTCTTTGTGTTGAATCAAAGGCACAAGAATGAGCCATTGCTGCTTGCCACTTGACATTAGCCATGTTAAGGCCCTATTACATTTTTTGGAAGAAACGCATACTGATCATACTGCAAATTTAAGTTCAATAAATCTATCCTTCTGCAAGGCAGAACACTGAAATGGTAAACATCAGAACTGAATGTTTGTTTTTCTAAGCATGCTTTTCTCTGCTTCCAATACTTCTGTAACTGTCACAGTTCTTTCCCTTTGGAGACAGAGCTGTGTCAGGGACTTTGCAGAAATGACCCTGTCAGCATAGGAGGAGCAGAGCTGCTGCGTTGGTCTTGGAGAGAGCAGCACCCCTGAGCCCTGCTCAGCTGGCTCCCTTTCACCAAAGCCCACGTTTTCCAGGAGGGTATTTACACTTGCTATTAACATTATAATTGCAAAGCAGATTGTTTGTCTTACCATAGTGTATGTGTGTGCCACCTTCAGGAGCTCTGTGCAGCCCTGAGCATCTCCAAAAGAGCGAATCCCCAGGCAGTTGGAAGGATGGAGCTGCTTCATGAGGAAGTTGCAGCATACTTCAATAACCTGGGAGAGCTGGAGAAGACAAGCTGCAGCTAGCAAACTTTCTATAGTGTCTTCCTTTAACTCTAGAATACCTGTGCAGTTTGCATATAGGGGGGAAAAAAAGTTTTCAGTCATTTTCTTTGTATTTTTGTTCCTTGAAAGCTTCCCACTCCCCATTTTTTCTCCTCCTCTAAAAAATTTTGAAAAGAAGTGTCCTGTGATTCACAAATTAATTTTCCTTTCTTGCTGAAGGTGAAGGATTCTTAAATAGATGTTTTAGCAGACTTAAAGGATTTGGTGGATTCTGAATACAATGACTGGAATATTTTTATTGGAGCTTTAACAGTATTAAATCTGATTTTGCCTGTAAAAGAAAAAGGTGTGGAGAAAGATCTTTCCTAAAATTCATATATTATTAATTCATAAAAATATATAACGTAAGTTTTTATTACACAGAAGAAATTCATTATCAATAGCTAGGAAATTATAGCAGTGTGTGCAGGAAACATGATTTCTTTCATCATTTACTAGTAGATTTGAAGTTTTAATAAAATTATTACATGATGTGAGAACTTTGGTAACTTCATAGACGGACTGAAAGGTGTTATTTTAGTAAGATCTTCCATTCTTTTTGCTCAGTGGATGGATCCATTCTGTAGTTGAGTCGTAACACTAAAATCCTATTCTGAAGTAAGAACTGGTTTTTTTTTTTTATGACTGCATTTTCCATTTATCATTACAACATCCAGTTGCTTCAGCAGCATTAATTTCTTTTCCAGCTTCTTCAGTGAAAGGATGATACACGCTATGTCCACTTAACACATGGATAATGGTGGTATTGAGAGATTACAGTCAAAATTATCATCAGAGTAGAACTGTAAGAGGTTTCTTGTCTAAAGTTCAGTCCTGATTTATTTCAGTAGAATATATAAATCATTCTGAAAGTTATAGCTCTCATCCCTAAAGTCACATTTATATTTCATTACCTAGGAAAAAAGTAGCACTCAGTTTAGAGGCTTGGTTATTATAACAAGAAAACCTATGACAGAGGCAGTAGGAAAAGTCAGTTTTCCACAGCAGTCTGCAGCAGTCTTAACTGACCACAATCCTATCTCTTCCTGATGTCCTTTGCTTTGTAACTTAGATAATACCTTCCAAGTTCTGCAAGAAATGAACAAGGCCTGTCAGGATGCAGAACGGGACAATGTTTGGGTTTGATTTTTACTATACAACTTGGAATAGTTACTGAATGTATATAGCAAAATTGATACATGTTTGTGTAAATAAGAATCCAATATAATGCCTCAAAGCAGAGGGAATCCTGATTTCACAAGCCAACTTAACACTGTTTCATAGTCTGATGTTTGCTTTTGTAGTCTTATATATGTTCTTTCATATGGTTTTGCATTAAGTAAACTAAAAGAGATGAAATTTAATCATGGGATGATTTTGAGATACATGTGGATAATAAGCAGCCCACCACTCAGCTTCTTTGCACTTATACTAATCTATTTCCTTGCGTAATATATGCTAATTCAGTGCCACAGTATCAGCATTTTACATGTTATGCAGCATTCCCTCTGGCCCTCTCTATTTATCCCCTTATTTGCACCCACAAACGGGGTCTATTTTGTGTATAGAAACTTACCTTTCTGAACTGGGTTGCAGATTGCTTAACCTTCTCGAGATTTCTCTATGCAACAGTCCACAGTTATGAAGTGTCTGACCTAGCAAGTGAAGAATCTTCTACTTTTAACATTTATGCTAATACCAATATGGTGAATATAACGAGGTCTGTGTTTTACCTTGATTTTTTTTATTTATTTCTCTAAGCCCTTTTAAAGTACAATAAAAATATTGATAGGTACTTCTGATATATCTTCCAGCCTCCTGGAAGTAGTCTCGGTATCGAAATTGTGTTATTTCATTCAAAAGCAAACAAGCAATGTCCTGTGTGGGACGTCAGACAACAAGGATGTCATGAATGTTATCGATAACAGCGGTTACCTGAGGGGATGGATCAGTTTATGCGCAAGCGTCCCTAAATTCAGAAAGTTGTTACTCTCATAATTTAAATGTCGTTACTTCCTGGGGGAGTAATTTTTTCCTTTTGAGATTTGGGCATTTTTTGTCACAGAACTGCACAAGTTGGTACTGCAAAACTTTCTGGCTGGAGTAGCTGCTGTCTGTACTGAGAGGCTTGTCAAATACCAGAATGAGCAGACTTCAGTATCTGTATAGGTTTGAATGATCTGGATGTTTCTGTTTGTAATATATACTAACATAGCAGCTGTGTTCTAACAGCATTTTTCCCTCTGTGTAAAAGAGATTAAAGTGATTTCACAGTTCTCTATTTGGTCTTTTGGGGTATTTGGTTCAGCCATTTCAGATTCAGCAATACAGGGGCAAATGTGGAAAATGGGAGAAAATAAAATAGGGGGAAAAATATATATAGCATTCTGGTATTAAAATAAAATATTTAATTTCAGTATGATAAAATCTCTTATTTTTCAAGAAAACATACATGTTTTTCAGAATGTGGTGGCACTTTCTTCAGGTAAAAGTTGCTCTACTTATGGGTGTGATCTTATTCCTATTTTCCTCAGATTATTCCTACATAAGAGCCTTGAGTGAGCCAAATGACTGCCACCCAGGCAGACCATTTCTATAGCTGCCCATGACAGGAGGGTTCATAGAACAGTGTTCTGTGTCACTACGTAAAGTGGGCAACTGGCAAAATATCTCCTTCTCTCATTAAAATTCCTAAAATAACTTGTATCTAATTAGAGACAGATGTCCAATATGAATTTATGTTAACTTTTCCGAATATCTTTTAGAATAAGTTATTACATAAAACAATAATATTTATTCATCCTCTGTAGAGAATGTATTTCTGTACTAGTATGAAATGGAAGAAGTGACAATTTTGTATGCATTGAATGAATTTTAGCTTCCTTTACAAGAATTATGTGGGTGATGGAGGAGGAATTACCTGTGTAGGCGTAGCGCACCAAAGCTTTCAGTGCATCAGGGTCTACTCCTTCCATCTTGATCTCCTCTTGTTTTGCTTCACGTACATCATTAGTAAACATTGCAGCAAAGTAATCAGACACTGCACTGAGAACCAACCTTGAAATAAAAGCATTTTAGGAGGACTGCAAATTACTTGATGATCTCAATAGCAAGCATTAAAGTTAGTATTTATATAATAAATTGTGTGTGTGCAGTAGAAACATTATCTTTAGCATAGTTTTCAAATCTTACAGCAGTGAGCCATGAAGTTAAAAGGGTAATTAGTAATCTAATTTTCTCCCATATGCTTGTTCCAAGCAGATTTTTTTCACTGATCTCACTATAGTTTGACAGTAACAAGAAGGGAAGATGGACAATATCAATGGTTCATATTAGAATGTCATTCTGTTTGAAATAATGAATATGAAACATTGATCCCATCATTTTATTTCTTTGTTAGTTGATGTCCTAGTTATAATAACCATTTGTTCATAACTAAACAAGGTAGCCATAAATTGACCCAGCAGTTGGAAATTTCAGGCTTTGAAGGCATGTAAACAATACTGGGAAATGTACCTGTGAGCTGGAATCTTTTGGTCGCCAACTATGAGAAGAACATCACACAGCTGCTTCTGCTGCAGATAATTTTCCATTTTGCGGAAGGTTTGCTCTGCGTGGTTTGTAGACTGGAAATACTCATCTGAGCCACTGGTGTTCATTCCAAGCAGGGAGCTGCTGGTCGTTGACAGCCTGCAAGGGCAAGAGGCAGTGTGAGAGCGCAGCATTGTAAATGCTGATTATGTTTGAATGGTCCCACAGAAATGTTTAAAATTATAAAGCTCTTATGATCCTGGTCTTACTATGCTTTCTTCCTTTTTTTTTTTTTCCTGTTTGATATCTGCAAGTTTCCTACAGTTCAGTGTAGTAGGTAGTGCTGCTGTGTTTTCTACTTTCTCTTGGTTTTGTGCCAATTGTGCACTGTGTGCACAGCATTGACGTGATAAATGCAGCCTCCTGATCATTCACTAACAGAATACATAAAAAGCAAACCTATATTCCCGTGATGCTAATACCTAAAATATCTTTTGGTATAATTGTTTGGCTTTTAAATGTCTTTACGTCTTATTTCTGTTTCTCTTCATACTTTGTACATTAGATTACATTACTAAATGGGAATGAATCAGAAGAAAATTTGGTAAGGACCATATAATTCTAGGCAAATTACTAAGAGTTGATGAAATCAGTATGTTATATAGCCTTTAGAATCTGAATGCAAATAATAACAGTGAACTAACTTCTCTGCCTTTTCATGGAAACATACATTATAAATATATTCCTCTCACTCCAGAATTCTGTCAGCTTATAAGTGGAAAGCCATGAAAACTCTGTACATAATTTCTCTTATCTCACTGTTTCTTTAAGACATCATTCCTTACTGACTTTTATTATGGATTTTGTTGCAGATCGAAAAGCCTTTTTGATATTTTCTTAGAAAAATATTTATTTTATATTCATCTGTTTTTACTAAAATAGTAATGCATTTGTTGATACACATGTATGTGACATATCTTTAAAATTCTGCAATCTTCAACACTATTTTAAAGATTTTTTTAGAAAAATGTTTCTTCAGTTTAATATCATATATTATTAAAATGGAAAGCACTTGTTTTTTAAATTTTCAATCCCAACTATGAAATAATGACAGCTGGTTGGCTAAATTTACTGGTTGTCTTTGATACTGTTAGTGCATATTCATAAATGATTAGGAGAGATAAAATCTATTCATTAAGTTATTGTATTAAATTCAACAGAATATTGGATTACACTCACAATTAGACATCTAGCTCAGAAATTATAGAAATAAAAATGAGTAAATCAGGTTGAATCAGTAATATCAGAACATAGAGATAAGTTTTCAAAGATCATACCTCATTAATTAGCTAATCAGAATTCAAGGGGAATAATTAGGAATCAAATTATAGTCTAATATTGAACTGAGACACAACAGAGTTTTCCATCCCCTCTGCAATACAAGACAGCTACTGCACCTCAGCGCTTTTCAGAATGGCACAGAACAAAATAACAGTTGGTAGAGCTATTCTGTGTCTGGGTTTTTCCACATGTATCTCTTTCTTCTATCTGAAAATCTATCTATATGAAGTTTACTGGATCTATATATTGCATTTATAGACAACCCACCACCCATTTCAAATACAGCATCTTTTGGGCACCAATATGTTAAAGCCTTCAGCTCCCCAGTACACTTGGTGCCTTTCAGATGCACCAGAGTTCAACGTATTCATTCAGGCCTGGCCCTGGCAAACTCCTTGGATAGGGAAGATCATTTACAGTCTGCAGAGACACATTATTTCTGCTGTAACTGAGGTATGTCAGCCCTGAGGTGGATGTGAAGGTTACCTGAGAAACAGCACACCTAATGCATCCGAAATTTTCAGATGCACTGGGTGTGTGCACAGTTTGTTCACATGGGTTTCTGTCTGGGCAACTTCAGATTGTACTACTAATTGCAAAGACATTAGGATATACTAAAGCTGCAATAAACTCTCTAGCTTTCTTTTGATGCACTTTATTACAATTTAAAATGTGTTTTCTTTTTTTTTATAAAGAAAAAGGGGCAAATCAAGTTCACCTATAATGTATATCCTTTGTAGTTTACAGCTTAGAAAAATTAATTTGTCTCAGTGAGTTTAATGATTATACTTTTTTATTTGTTTTCTTTCAATGCTTCATTGAAAATGGAGAAGCTGCAAAATTGGATTATGTGCTCATTAGTTTTGCATTAGCTAGTTGATGCCAAATTCACAGTCTGTAACAATCGTGGTTTGCTATTTACCTCTAATGCCTTCTTTAACATTTTTCAG
The DNA here is from genome assembly GCF_001431845.1 of Calidris pugnax. NCBI lineage: Eukaryota > Metazoa > Chordata > Aves > Charadriiformes > Scolopacidae > Calidris > Calidris pugnax. The sequence continues at coordinate 14,733,715 of NW_015090995.1, read as the reverse complement.
AAAGTTGTTTTTTTTTTTTCAAAAATATCTTCATTTTATATTAGTTCTATCCACTTTAAGTATGTAGCACATTGCACTTATCCTTGATGTTTGCAGAAGTCAACTAAAATAATATTCAGCCATCTCTATTGCAAATGCACAGTATTACTTTTCTTGAAATAAATGAATAATCACTGATAGCATATATATATTTATGGGTAAAGCAATAATTTTTAAATTTTAAACTGCAAATACTTATGAAGGGACTTAAAGTCTAATAATTTCCTTCAGTCCTGGGTACTTTTCTGTTTCGTAGAGTGACCTTTAACTACAGCAGGAGTATCACTGACATAATTAATTATTTCAAAGACAAATGTCTTCAGAGACTGAAAAACACTGGAAGCAAAAAAAGCACTCCATTAACTTTGTTAATATTAATATTATAATTGCTGGTTTATCTTCAGCAGCTGATTCAAAATGGTAGCTATCATGTATTATGGAAGGGAAAAATTAAATTCAAAGATAAAAATTTATATATTTTCCTTAGTGTATGACTATCACTGCAGAGAACTCAAATATTGACCTTCAGAATATAGTACTGGGGATCAGTGAATTAAAGAAGGTGGAGATTAAAGTACCTTGAAGAAAAAGACAGCAAAAATATCCTTCAGTCTCATGCCTTTATGTTGAATTGTAATAGGGGATGCTGAGGAGTGTAGTACAAAGCCAGGCAAGGTAGGTGCAAATGTGTGAATGTGTCTGCCTGTCACACCTTGTTCTGTGTGATATGGATTAGTGTGCTGAGAGCAATACGTTTAGAGAACTTGAGGTTCATGTGAACCTACTCAGAAAAGAAGCCTGTAGAAGATGGAGAAATATTTGTTTTCTATAAAATGTGTACAAGTTTGGACAAACAAAATCTGAATATTGAGTAATAAAAGTTTCCAAAAATGTATTAGCCCTGTGATGACCAAGGAATTAGTTTGCTACTCAGTCAGGAGGGAGAATTATCAATGAACTGTTCTGAAGAATCAGCAACCCAAATTGCTTAATGTCATTGTTGTGTTTGTGTTCACTAGGATGCTGAGTTGTGTTAATAACATTAGTATTAGTTATAAGGGCTTAAGAACACAGATTAGCCTAGAGAAAGCAGAGATAAATTGATACTTAAATGATTCCAAAGTAGCTGAGCTCTCTGAATTTCATCTTTGGTAGAGAGGAAAGTGAAATAATTTCAGAGTTTTCCTATAAGGATTTCTGGAGGATAGTGAAAATATGGCACCATTTTTAAACAGAAGCAAAATGAAATTTTGAAACAGAAAATATAAACTGAAAACATGAAAAAATCATCAAAAAGCCTTAAATGTCTACATGATAACAAGGAGATAAATACCAGCCAGCACGGCTGCTCAGAACGAATCATGTCCTAACAACTTCTTCTTTTTTGACAAGATAACAAAGCTTACTGGGAGAAAAACAGTAGTTGTCAGAAGTCATCTTGACTTTTGGATGACTGCTGACACTATTTCACATGACACTTTCAAAATTGAGCTAGGGTGGCATGTTTTCAGTGTAATAAATATAGGAGATATAAACAACATGTATATCTACTATTGAAAATCTATCAGGAATTCACTTGCAGATGATATTGTAAATGCATTCCAGGCAACTTCTGCTTCTGATACTGCTCAGTATTTTTATTACAGACAAGCATAAGAGAGAAATAAGTTTTAAGTCCTACACTGATATATGATAGCAAGTCAAACTTTTTCAGAGCAGAATTTGAATTCAGAGAGCCATCTTTGCCTTTGTCCTTTTTGAAATTTAGCCAAATTTTTACTTATCAAAGACGTGCTGACACTTGCATGTGAGTAATTACCTGAATGAAACACAAGCTAAGAGATGGCAGTTGAGGTAACAGCTAGATTATACTGGACACCAAACAACCTGTGACTAAAAAAGCGGAGTTGTGAGGGTAAAACTTCATCATTTCTTTGGCCAGGAGAAATGATGTGCTTGAGCTTTGTGGTTCATTCCAGGCCTACAGTTCTTTAAATTTCTGAATTATGTTAAAATTTTCCTCATAAAGTACTCTTCATTAATCAGACCAGCACTCTTCATTGATCAGTATATAAGGGATAAATTCAATTTTTCTCATTATTTAATTAAAGCATGATAAAACATAAATGTCGTTTATTTGCCATGTCATTTTAAAAATTCAGTATATTCTTAAAGTGCCTTATTAAGTGGCCAAAATCCATATGGCCAAAATCCCGAAAACAAACCTGATGATAAGGAAGCTTAGACGCATAATGTTGCATGAAAACAAGGTGATAAAATGCAGTATTTTAATTTTGTTGTTCTTGATAAGGCTATTATTTATATTTTTATGGTGACCACTTCTCTCTTGGATATTTGTTGAATGTACTTAATTAACCTGCTATAATATTTGTGAAATTTAATCGGTTTAATCAATTTGTGAAGTTTAATCAAGTAACAGTTGAGTTATCAGTGTTACAGATTTTGATTTTGGATCAGCTTGTCTCTGCAATGTAAATCATACCAGCTATCAGCAGCAAACTGGATACCAGTTAGAGACATTAGATATCCTGAGGACTTTATCATAGCTGAAAACACCAGTGTGACTTCAGCTTTGTGGTGCACTGTATTCGCTTTAGTGGTGACAAGGCTTGAGAAAAAAACCTGCAACTTCATCAATTCAGTTTGTTGGTGCAGCAATATTTACAATGCAACTCATCATTTTTTTTTCCTCTCATTTGTTTCTGCTTATTCAAGAAAACTGGAGCCAGCCCTCACGTAGGCAGGCTCTCCCCTGTGCTGCTGTTTGAGCTCTGCCCCTCTGTTGGGGCAGTGTCACGGGACAGTGTCGTGGGGCTGGAGATTGAGAGATGCCTTTTTCCTAGGTCAAATCATAGAACTGTAGCATCTGTTAGAGATAAACCACATCAGTTGGCTGAGAAATAAGAAAAATATTTCAGTTAGGAAGCCATTTCTGAACACAGACAAAATAACGATTAACTCCATGCACCTATACTAATTGCTTGCTTATATAATTATGTCACATCAGTAACTGTCCCAACCTCTGCCTTGAAATTTCTACGGCAGTTGTCTCCTTTATTATTTATTCTTTGGAAATATAACAGCTAAATATTGTGTAGAAGCTTTTAGAGAATGGGTAAAAAACTTTGATCCAAAGGAGTATAGAAAATTGCACTATATATTGATGACTGCTGAGGTAGTAACATGAGGTGGTAACAATGACGGAAAATGATGTAGCAAACTAAGAAATAAGAAATTGAAATGTATAATTATTGTAGTTATCAGAGAGACTGCTCACTTCTGTCTGAATTGTCATACTGACAATTCCTTTAGAATGTGGAGCTCTTGAAACTGCCCATTTTCAAAATTTTTTTATTGCTTGTATTAATATAAACCTGCCACTTTTCTCAATTGGCATTAGTTAAAATAACTTTTCCCATTTGGGATTACAAGTAGCACTGTGAATATCATTAAGCACAGAAGCTTCAGCGTACCACTGAAAGTACTGGAGCTCGTTTGAGTTTTGTTCTTCCCCCCAGCCGTGATAATATACAAATCAATGCCATTATAATTCATATCAGGTTGGGTTTGGGTTAGGGTATTTTGAATTCTCCTATGAATAGAAATATTTGGTGGGGTGATTCCACTGGAAAACAGAGGTTCCAACCAAACTGCTGAGCCCCTCCAGCCTTTTATGCTGGTATCAGCTGTGGCCACATCATGATTTCATGTTACAAAGAGGGGTAGATCCAAACTTTCCCCAGTAAGCTGTTTTCTTTTGGAAATTGCATATTTATTTTTTTAACAGATTAGTTATAAAATTATTTTCTGCTCACTGCAGAACAGATTGTTCTTATTAGCATGTGTACTCCCTCAGTTGTTGATTTTTTGCTACTAGGAAGATGGTTTGTTGAAAGCTTCATGCATTCCTGTATTGGCATCTTCTTTCTACAGTAGACACAATTATCTGTACAGATAATTAAGAAATGGGTTATTCCTATGTACATAGTAAGTAGTTTCTGTAGTTTATTCCTGTGAAAAGGCACAGTAAGATCTGATCCAGATCTTCTGTAGTTGCGCTATAGTACTATGTGAATCGGTTTTGTTCAACATGTTAAAATCTCACTATTATATAAATGCCTATTCAAGAGTCACTACCTATGGGATTTTGTTACCGAGCTTTGGGGCTCAATTTTGAAAGTTGCTTAGCAGTTTATTGCAGACACATTCACAAATTTCAGGAGACATTAAAATAAGGAGTCAACCGTCCTCCACTTCTCTCTAGTCAGAGTGATGGGTTGGGAAAGGCCATGGAGTGAGTCCCGTTGGCCTCTGTGGCTTTGCATGCGGTGCCCCACACTGCCTTCCCAAAAGGACACAGGGTGGTAGTGCAGCTCCACTGGGAGTAAAATCCACAGCTCTGAGACAGATGCCCAAAGTGCAGAGTTTCTAGTGAGCTGGTGTGAATTGTTGAATTTACTAAAAGGACTGTAGGAGGAAAAATCAGCAAATATTTCTTTTGATATTTGATGGCCACTGGATTACACAGTATAAGGAGGGACTTCATCACAGTGAACTGTCAGTGTTAAAATTTGTAATCTAGTAGGAGTTTTCAATTTAAATAATGATTCTCTTCCTGATTCAGACTAATCTGAATATGAAACTTTACTGTAAACATTATGATGGCATTACTTAAGAACACTTATTTCCATTGCATGAGATACTTTCTTTAAAATTAGAACTCAAGCAATATCCCATCAGTCTGGAGAGCACCCTGCCTGTACGTCCGTGAGTGTTTTATTATAATAGATATATGTCTGTATTCAATGAGGAAGTGAGTGTCTCAGACAAGTAATTTAAATTAATGCTATCTTAAATCACCACTCAAGAACATTATCCTCCAGGAGAATATAACACTGAATTCATTTACATTATGTAATAGAGAATAATAACTAAGTGAAATGCTTCAGGTTAAAAGATAGGAGTAGGTATATTACCGTCTTAAAATTAACCTTTGCTCTGATACTGCCAAAGGTAGTGGAAGCTACTTATTTCAAATACCGATGTGCCTTTTTTCTCAGATCATAAACAGTGCTTGAGTTCACTTTTTACTGTTGGTTTGCATGTTTGTAAAAACTATCATCTTACTATTCATAGATAGGATGTTTTGAAGTATATATTTTTGAGATTACAGGTAACTGCTGAAAATTAGTTTAGAATTAATCAGATGAAAAGTCTGCATGTCATTCCTTTATCACTGCCTTGGTAATTACTCAAAGTTGAGCAGATGCCATATAAGGAAATTACAAGAATTGAATTTAAAAAATGGAATCTTTCTCTGTGACTGTGGTTCATCAGTAATATAATCGATTTCCATACACTGATATCAGTAGCTGTTTTTGAACTAACTTTAAAGTTTGATTAGAAAATATGAGGTTAAATACTGATGTTGGAAGCAGCAACATCATAGAAACTGAAGACATTAGCTATGGTGTTGTTCATACCAGTGATGATTATGACCTGTAGTAATTATTTATTATAGCAACTAAAAGCCTATCCTTTTCTCTGAACGAGTGTGCTGAACAACTAATGTGCTGATTCAACCATTTCCTGCAGGTGAAGGATTTCCCTGCATGGGAATATTGTATGTCTGGTATGGTGAATATTGTTGTATAACTAATTTTTTTTAAAAATTATATTAATTTTTCCTAAGACAAATAAGGTAACCACAAAGTTGTTGTACCTGGAAATTTACCATGCAAGATGTATATATAATGTAAACTATGAGGAATACTTCATTGTCTTGCTTAACACAGACCCAACAGTACAAGAAGCATTCTGCAGTTGTCACTGCAATGCATGATTTCTAATCCAACATTTATATTATGTGATTATGTTGGAGGGAAATGAAAATTCATAAAGGAAAAATTCAGTGAGGTTGACTACTTCTTGCTCAGCTTTCTTGTATGTAGTGATAATATTGTTAGATAATGTAATAGCATCTTTCTAAAGAACAAAAAATGATGTGACCAGAAGGCATGATATAGCACTATCTCAAACTGTCAAAATGTACAAGATGAAACGTAATGACTAAATGCTGGACATAAGCTTGTGGCATTTTTATTTAGAGGACAAAAATTAAGACAAGCCAATGGCAAAAAAATTCTGGTTTAAATTCCAAGCATGACTATTGCCAGATGAAACTAATTAAGTCCACATCTCCTACTTCATTAAGCACCTTTCAGACAGAGTCCTGATGGGGGAGATTGTGGGGAAGAATACCTGCTTTATGCTAGTCTCTTTCACTGTTTTTGGGAAAAGTGGAACAAAGAGGAGCTTGGGAGATACAAGTATAAGAAAAAAAATGAATATGAAGTGCTTCCATCTCCAGTGAAAAGAATTTTGAAAAGCCAGAGAGTAACAGTCTCAATAGCAACAATACTCACCCCTGTCGTTTGCACCTTGCAGATAATCAGGTATGGATGCTGCTGTGAGATTTATTAAGACCTCTTGATTTATGAAACCTCATACCACTATCATAATACCTTAATACGTGCTTCTCACTTCTATTTTCTACTTCATCAAAGGCAAAGGAACTCTATTCCTGTGCTTGCCATGACCAATTAATTTTTTGCATCTTTTTCTTTTCTATTTTTATCTGTTTATATTCTAAGTAAGTAATAATAAGACTTACATGGGAAAATGCAGTAATCTCCACTTCAGCTGAAGGCACCACTTTAAATTACACTTCACTTTACATAGTGAAAATAAATTTACATACATTTCTCTAGTAATGTAAAATTCTATGGGCTTGTTCCAAAATATCTCCTCATCTGATTAATATAATGTGCTGGATTCCTCATTCAAGGCTAAATACTACTGCAATGGGAAAAAATGTGTGATTTTTAACCTATTCAGCCTGTGTGCCCTGTTCAACAGGTGTGCTCTAAGAGTATTTAACAGGTCAGTCTCAAAGCTAATGTTCTTTCCAAACTAAGGGGAAGGGGAATGTTTGTAACTCTCTTATCTACAACTCAGGATTAACAGAGGATACAAAGAAGTAATTAAAGCCAAAATCACCTACTTATTTGTAAGTCTCTTCTTGCTACTGACCTGAGGTGGTTTCATGTTGGGATCTTCAGACTTTTTGGTTTGTACTATTCCTTTTAGCCTGTCGTAATTACAGATTATTTTAGAAAAGAGTGAGAGAATGGGTATAAAGGTATAAAGCCTCACATATAGAAAGCACACTTGACAGGTAGACTTAAGTTGTTTTGTTAGATATGTAATTTTATCTATGGTCAATTCCTCCTTCTTCTTAATTGTGCAATTATACCCTGAGAGTGTTTCCCTCTGTTATAGCCAAATATTTCTATGTGTTCATAGGTAGAGATATCCTGATACCAAAGTATTCTCCAACTAGTTGTTATCTCCTGTTTTTCTGTGTCAGAAAACGTAACTCAAACTTGGGTCTAGAAAGGTATTACAATAACTTAGCCTGCTATATTCATATCTGGCTCAATTGAGTGGATTTTCATTGAAGTCATTACAAAAAACGGAGCATACACTGAATACCCTCCCATATATACCAGAAGGAATTGTTTATTATAAATTATACAGACTGTTGTGCTTTATCTCCTGCTCTTATTATTGGTCACTGACTTCAATTTTTATAAAATCTGAGAAATATCTTACTATTCATTAATATATGCATCTTTGCTAATGTCAGAAATTGATGTCCACTGAACATCGAATATGCTTCCTCATAACAATAAAACCTCTGTTCAAGAGTCCATAGACTTGTAAGATAGAGAGTTGTCTTTACAGCCTTTACAGATAGGCTATTAGGTCTACTTTTATTTGGCAGTATCAAGTGTAGTTAATGCTATTTCTGATTATTTATCTTAAGAAAACCTGTACTCTTGATACAGTTGGTGACTTGGTATTTATCTTGGCAGATAATAGTGATAACTGCTCCAAGCAGCCAGGGTCTGTGTCAATGTGAGCTAACTGTAATTGAATTGGAATAAAAATAACTGATCTAAATAAATGTAGTATATGAAGTCAGAAGAAAAATAAAGAAAGGCTGAAAAGCACAAGTGGAACTGATATGAACTGCGGAAAAAATTTCTTATAGTATTATTATGACAGATTTTTTTCCTGGAGTGCTTGTGCTATTCACTATTCTAGGCTGGAGGAAGGCAAAATCGCATTATAATGTGATCTTACAAAAAATAACAGAGCAATTTTATCATGTTTATTCAATAAAATATGTATTACAACTTTTCCTGGGGTTGTAATATAACAGTAACTAAATGAAGCATGTGAAAATATATTATCATAGCTAGTCTTGACAGAAAAAACACAAATTTTTCCTTAGATTTGTTTTCTGCCTCCTGAAGAAGGAATTGATTATTTAGGTTGCTTGCAATCTGTATTGTTTCAGTGAAAATATGCTTGAAGATATGCCTTATATCTATCCATCAGGTTGTGTAGTCTCCATCCTTAGAGGTTTGCAAGACCCAAATGGATAAAGCCCAGAGCAGGCTGGGCTGGTCTCACAGCTGACCCTCCTTTGAGCAGGGATTGGGATAGAGACCTCCTGAGATCCCTTCCAATGCAAATTATCCTGTGATTTTATGATCCTATAACTCCTGGTAATTTGAAAAACTGAAAAGATACATGATAATGTACTTAATGAGGATTTCAATTGGAGAAGTAAAAGGCTGTAAGTAGATTAATGTAAACGCATCTATCTATTACCATCTAATTGTTTTAACACTTTCCTGAAAGCATTGATGCTTCCCTCTCTGGCAATTATTATGGTCTAGCTTCTCTTTTGGGAAGTTGCTCAGGTTCTCACATAGTTGTCTCTTATGACTGTAGAAAACTGCTATTAGTTGTTTAATCTTTGTGCAATACCGTAACATATATTTTACAGTGTTCCTACTGACCATGTTTCAACCAGTGAGAAGATCAAATGAGAGCTAATCAAATGTTTTAAGGGTAGGTCAGCCTTTCCTGCTTGTCTTTTGCTAGATGTGTCTGCTGAATGTGTCTTTATTGAATAAAATTATGTTCCCTCCAAATTCAATGTGAAATTTGATATATTAAATTGAACAGGCAAAGCTGAAACTATATTTATGTTGCTTCTGGATCAGGACCCTTTTTTGCTGGGGACTTACCTGTACACTCGTGGCAAGATAGAAAGGTAACATTAACATATTGCAAGTCTTTCTTCCAAATAATCTACATTAGAAATTGATCTTACATTTGAGAGAGAGTATTTGGGATACAGGAAAACCAATAAGACCTCAGCAACAGTTTACAGAATAAAAAATAATAAATGAGAAAGTTAGAAGTCTAGAAATTAGAAATTTCGCATTGCAGCTATGTTATTCTCCAAAATATATATATATATATATATGATTGAAAGCTACTTATTTGAAAAGGTAAAAATTTGTGGGTTTTAGCATGAATTAATTTACGAAGTGTCACAGCAGTAGCCAGTAAAAGTGAACTAACAGCCTTTTCACTTAATGGCTTGACATACGGGGAACAACAAAGGATGATTTAGGTACTGTAGAGACTTAAAAGAAAACAACTTGCAAAAATTCAAAGATGAGGTATCAACCTGATGTATTTTTTAAAATACACAAGGAAATAATTCCAGATTCTAGATGAAGAATAAAAGCTCAATAGCTTGCTAGTAAGCGTATCAGAGCTTTGTTGCTCCACTGAACAGGCCAAACTGTCTTTCCAGTATGAACAACTGACTTTGTTCTTTCACTCATTGTATTAAGTTCAGGTTTGAATTCACTGTAACACTTAAGTGAAAAAGTATAAGGAAACTTTAAACAGGTACCAGTAATTAAGCTACATATTAAACAAGGAGGTAAGAGGCACATATGAGCTCTATTGCTTTGTGGCGTGCCATGGGAGCTTCATGCTGAGCAACTTTATTGGTGTATTGTAACACCAAGCCGCTCTAAATTTCTTTTATAGATTAATTTGGAAGCCTTTAAGTGAATGAAAAAAACAAATTAAGACAAAAAATTACTCCTGACTTACAGCCTTGTTCCCTTATGTGCTTTTCTCACTGCTTCATTGTGCTCTGATTGAACAGTCTGGCTCCTGCATGATCACAGCGCTTCCCAGGAAGCTGTCTCACAGGGCTTGGAAATCCACTATGACAAGAGACTGAGTTGGCTGTACTGATGGATGATTGTACTAGGTCAAGCATCTTAGAAAGACCAAAAGGCCATCCTAAGCCACTGTACTAGCACATAGAAGGGGTGGGGATTGGTGGGGCGATACAAGTAATGGACAATGTTGGCATAGGAGGGAACTAGCTTTATGTGTAGTTTTCTGTAAACTGAATGACCAGCTGGATAGACTGGAGGCATTTTTCTGTGAATGTCCTCTGTGAGACATTCATGAAAATCGTAACTCAAAACAAGCATTTAAATCTCAGTGCTTTGTACAAAGTATTCTGCTAAAAGATATTTATGTATGTTTGGCTTAAAACTCTTGATACAAGCATAATTCAGTGTTTACATAGGTTTTGAATTACACTGTGTGACCCAGAAAAGCACTAAATTCTCCAGTGTATTGGACAACATAGCGAACTTTCTGCAGAAAGCCATAGTTGTGATGTCCAAAATAACTAATGTTTTTTATTACTCCAATTAGATTACTTTTTAGTAAGAATCAATTTCTGCCTCTTTCCTACACATAGCTGAATTCATGAGTTGTTTTAATGCTATTTTGAAGTACCTTGCTTGGATAGATAGTGAGAATGCACCCTCTTTGTAGTGGGTAATTGTATACAGTAACAGTGTGCCATTCCCCGAATTATAAATAAGGTCTCCTAGAACTGAGAGACTGAAATATTGCAAAACTTGAAAAAAAAAAATTATTTTTTAATCATTGAAATCTTATGTTGTCTGAATTTCTGGAGCTGTTGCTCTCTAGAAAATAAAATAAAAGGCAGCATATATTTTCATGCTTAAGGTCTAAGCCCTCCTTCCCATTCAGCACGGCCGATGGCAACTGCCTTCCAGCCTGTCACCTGCCTGGGCACTGAAGAGGTAAAGGGAGAATGCAAACAGTGTGGCAGTAAAGCCTGCACAGAGCAAGTCATATGATACATTTTGGCAAGTCACAGCTTCCCTAGGGACAAAAGGGTGGTCAAGAAATGGTGTCACCAGGGCTGATCTTCCTCCTTGCATTTTCACTACATATATGGCAAAGGCAAATCTTTTGCTCTAAATAGATGACTGTCTAAACTACAGACTCAGGTGGATCAAAACTGAAGGTAATGTTTGAACAAATATCCTCAGTCTGGAAACAGAGGTTTTAAATCTCTAATCTTTTGATTTATCACCGTGGTCATATTAGAAATGGAAAGAACTAACTTCTACCAAAGACACAGAATATGACTAAGATAAAATTACAGAGATATTTTTATCTGCATGTGTGCATGTGTGCATCTCTGTTTCTTCACATTCTGAAATGGTATGACATGGAGACACAGAGCTTTCCTGAGCATCTGTGCTAAATGAACACTGTAAAAGGTTTCCCTAGCAACGCAAACCATATGTAATAGCTTAAAATAGCTTTTCTCCAACTCCTAGGATTTCTTAGTGGTTTGCTCACAATTTCCATTTAAATCAAGGTATATTTGCCCAGTTCAAAAAGGTTCTTCATTTTCTCTGCTTCTATTAAAATGAACAAGCTTTGAAAATGCTCATTGCTTGCAAGAATGCCTCCCTTCCTCTTGACTTCTAATTTACCAGGTAAACTGAAGCATAGCAAACAGTGACAGTAGCTGTCCACTTTATCAAATGTATTTACTATATGTGTGCTGTTCAAAACATTTTATTGCAAGTATATTGGTGGTCTCTACTGCTTATTGTAACAGAAACCATAGTTATAGTAGGATACGTTCTTTTTTGTGATACTATTACCATGAGAAGATAAGCTGTGCAGCAGTGTAGTATAATGCATTGATCACAATGTGCATGCATTCCACTTTGTGTTTTAGTAGCAGTTTGTAGTCAAATTAAGAAGCTTGAAAACACTGATCAGTTCTTTTTGTGTCCCTGGGAAAACAGGTATCAAATGCTATCTTTAAAATAAGCAGCCTGTGATGCCAAGAGGCTAAGTGATTTCTCTGAGTTTATATAAGAAGCAAGCAACAAATCTGAGACAGAACCCATGGATACTGGTTTTCAGCTCCTAATGCAACTAGCCATTAAGTCATACATGAAAAAAGTTAGAAGCTGGCTGAGAGGGCTTGATTTGATTAAATCAAATGTTAATGTATAGGTAAGATATCTAGATTCTTCTCCAAAGACTCTCAAAATATACATAGCAAAACCAAAGAAAGAACCAGGTATCAGACATTGCTTTATTTTCCAATTAATATGTTTAAATGGGCAATAGCTGAGAAAACACTGAAGAAAACATTTAATCGTGTGCTCTTCATGTGCTGTTTCATTTCTAAATAAGGCAGCCTTGTGCAATGGTAGAAGACAGCATAAGAATGAAGAACCTGACAAAACATTCTAAAACTGCAGTATTTAGGTACCGTATCGTATATTTCAAGCTCAAATGAAGTAATGGCTACTAGGTAGGCTGTTCCTTTAAATACTTTTAGTTATCCTTCTTGTTACCTGTGAGCAGCAGACAGACTTTTAATGAAACACAGGTTTGTGCCAATAATTATTGTACGGGCAGAATTGTTTGGAAGAGCCAGGCTCTAAGGTCTTGTTCTGTATATTTCAATTAGCTTTGAATTGAGTTTTGACTATTAAGCATTTGCATGAAAAAGGAGGGAAAGGAGTGGACTGGGAGAAGACGTTGTCAGAGCTGTGTGGGAAGTTCTCTTGCCAGTATATCTGATGATAAGAGTCACTGAGGTGGAGTCTGATTCCACAGAGAAGGAAATTTTGTTACAGCTTTGCTTTAGAGACAATTTTTTAGGTTTATTTCCAATATTTACATTAAACTCTTTCTGTGAATCCTGACAGTATTTCACCTTCATTTTTGTATTCATTTAGCCTGAATACTTACAGGTATGCTGTGCACAAGACATACTCTTTATCTTATAACCTGATATTGTCATTTTCTAAATATAGTATCATTATTTTACAGAATGAGAGGAGCTAAACTCTATTGCTATATAATGGGCTAAGTTAGCTGTTTGACTGTAACAAACAAATACATTTCTTTAAATGTGGAAGACTTTCGTAATGTTCCTCATTACATTATTTCAACTAGTTTAAAGTAAAAAATTCAGCCACAAACAAAATTGAAAAAAATTGGTTCATTTCTTTCAGAATGCTGTCTAGATGTAACTTTTAAATCAAGCAAATTCTGTCACCCTCTTCCAAGAATGCTTCAACAACCATACGATTTCCTGTTGATTTTACAATTACATATGCTCAGTATGTCTTTAAAAACTGCTCTGCATTGGTCACATGTGTTTAGTCATCTCCTCAACTTTTTCTGGAGATGTTAAGAAGTGATTTTAAGAACAGTAATAACTCTTTAGAAAGTAATTGAACAGCTGTCTTTGCTGGGAGCAAGCTGTATAGAGTGGAAATGAGAAGATAATTGAATCATAAAGAAATTGTTTTGTAATGAATAGAATAGTCTTAGTTTCTTAAATTACTATTAAATGGTATTTTTTCCCTTGCCTATAATAATTCATGTTTGAAAGTATGCATGTGAAATGTAAGCCTATAAATTCTTGTGTGTTTTTATTAAGTCATATTACTTCTCATTATAGTCTCCTTGATTGGGGGTGGAGGGATGGGGTTAGACTTGATGACATCCAGAGGTCCTTTTCAGCTTAAATTATTCTATGATTCTATCTACTTAGCTATGAAAAAAACCAATCTTTTGAATAAATATCTGCTGCTTCCACGGGCTAAATATAAAATCAATTTCAAAATACAAACCTACTTCTTCCTTTATTCTTTAATAACTGTTTCAACCCACTTTAATTTCACATACTTTTTGCGTTTTCAAGTTCCTCGTAAGATGTCATAATAGAAAGAGAAAGTAGGAATAAAATCTGCTGAGGATGTCTTTGAGACATATTGATTAGAATTTCTGTACCAAGAGCTCTTGTATGAGGCAACAGCATTTGTTTAGGCAGAATGACTTCACCAGTCACTGTTCATAACATTCGCACGTTGCCTAAAAAGTCCTATCCCTCCTTGTGAAATATCAGCTTCTGGGAAAAAGGTAATTGTCCTCTTAGATTTTAATCCTGCATGAGATGCCACTTAACTGTAACTTCACAAATTTTGTAGACTTAGCAAACAGTGGATATCAAAGGAAAAATTAATACGCGGAAAAGGGAGTAATTTCGGTTACTCTCACCTATCTTTTTTCAACCAGTTGTGAGTGAATTTCAGTAAAATGCTATCTAAATTCAGCTTAATGTCACTAGTTATCTCAACTGCTACATGTGCCTTTGTTCATAAATAAAAGTAAAGTAATCTCTGGCACCAGCAGATGCAGCATCTCAGTGATGCCAAGGAGGTGTTCATCAACATCGTTGCATAGAACGTCCCTGCTGCAAACTGCTCTTCCACTGTGCTAAAGCATTGATGTGCCACATGGGCTTTTCAAGCATCACTTCTGAGAGGAGATCAGCTACAATCTTAAATAACTCATTTCAAGTGTCTCCGGTTTCAATTTCATATTTTGACCTTTAGATAAAGGTCATCTTTAGAAGACAATTAGTTTTTGCTTGTCCCTGAAGTGGTAATGAAGCAATTTGGCTATCCATAGCAGACTGGCATAAAATAATCTTTTTTAAAAACACTGCTGAATATATATCACGATGTTATACTATTAAAGAAACAGCAAAATTCTCCACAAGACAGAAACATAATTTCTTTTCCTAGATCTTCTTTCTTGCCAAATTCTGCAGTGTAGAAGTAATATAATTATTATTTCTAAGCACTTAAAATAGAAAACTAACAGTCAGCAAGAATTTGGCAAGTACAACATCAATATAAACTGAAATCCGTAATTAATAGGTTGTAGAAAGCATTATGGAAAATAGAAACAAAGTAGTTGTCATTTATATCTTGGACACGAGAATATTATTTGACACTGTCTTTTATGAGATATAAGTTCAGCCTGAAGTACTGTTTGGAGTAAACCGTTATGGCATTGGTGCGAAACTGGTTTGAAATCATACTTTTAAAGTAGTTATCAATGGTTCACTGATAAATAGGAAGCTTAATCAAACTGGGTTCCTAAGGAACTTTCCACTGAAGTTCCACTATGACTTTTCATAAATTTTCTAAACTATTTGGAGGGAGGAGGAAATAAAGAGAAAGCTTTAGGAGGAACTTTATTACAATTGAAGATCATGCCAAGCTGAGAAGAGCTGGAAGTATGTTGGAGCATAGGATCAGAATTGAATAGTAAATCAGTAAATCAGAGACGTTAAAGAGGATTGGAACTGAATATTAACTTGGCGAATTGAAGACATCTGATAAATAGAAGATGGAATTTATTTGTGCGAAGTACTATATTTAGGAACAAATAACTGCAAAAATGTACAGATGGTTGAGGAATGGGTCTTTGGTACAGGGTCAGGAGGCTCACGTGAATCACAGGCCAGGCAATAGCACCATATTGTTGACAACAAAAACCACTGAGCAGGATATTCAGTTTTTTAGTTGGAATGACATGTAAATAATGCTGCCCTCTGCACTAGAATTGTCAGGCTTTAACCAGAACATATCCAGATCTGACCATAGTACTGCAAGTAAGGACAGACGTGCTGGAGAAAGTCAGGAGAGCAATGAAAATTATCTAGTTGTGTAGCATAGGGCTTCTAAAAAAAGATTGCATGAATTGCAGCTCTTTAGACCTATTGCAGTTTTCAGATATATAAGTGAATGATTTAAAGAAGAGTAATGTGGGAATAAGAAAAACAACGGGAACAATATGCTAGCTATATCCATGGGGGAAAGATCAAGGAAATAATGAGCTTAAATTGTACTACAGGTAATCAAGGAAACACCTAAATATAGTTGATCCAATTTTATCATAGAAGGATTGACATGCCATCTGATGAGATATCCAGTATTCTTTATTATGTTATGTTTGAAAACCTTTTATTTGTTAAAGTTAAGATTTTTGGAAGCTTTTTTTTTTTCAAAATGTTGGAAGTTCAGTGAAAATAAATTGGAGCAGTTATGCTTTCATTTAAAAATAAAGGCTGCTGCTGCATGAGATTAGGAATAATAATTTCTAAACTTTTGCCTTAGGCATCAGAGATGGTTCACAAAACTGCATTCTTCCTCATAAGGGGAAAATATCGTCATGATGTATTACTCTGAATGCATTTTGTCATCTTTGCAAAGGATGCATCATAGCCCTTCCATTTACTATATGCATTGTCATTCATTATCAGTCATTCTCATGAATCTGTGCATATTTGCTCTGCTTATTTGGATCACCTTTTTTTGGATACACAGAACTGTACTCTTAATGCAAAAAACCCTGTCAAACCTGCCAGTGGTTTCATAGAATAATTAATATGTTCCAATTTTATCTGGAAAATTAGCACCTGTTTTCTTTTTTTAAAATGATCTTTTGTATTGAAGATTTAAGCAGACATAATTTCAGTGAGTATCTGTTAAAAACTTTAAAGGACATGATGAATGTGTAGCGTAATGGCTCTCCCCAGAAAAAGTGCTTAGCAGAAGGAAACATGACAGCATGTGTCCTTGATTTGTGCCACATTAGCTAACCAAAAAAATGCCATCATATGTGCAAGAAATTGGGGTTTGGCACTGAACACTGATTTATTCATTTCCACCTGTTCAAAATATTCTGGGATACTGCAACAATTAAAGGGGTATGTTTTCCTGTTGATGCCTTTATTTCATACTGGAATATTGAGCCAAGGCTATTATCTCCTACTGGAAATAAAAATGGAACTCCAGGGAAAAACCTCATATGAGGGGTAATATCCAAAATAGTCATGTATCTGTATATGTGTATGTTAGAAAAGGTAAGGAAAATGATAAGTGATTTCTATATGACTGACAAGAAAAAAGAAAAAAAAACCAGATGAGTTTACATGTCTTAAGAGGAACTAGCAAAATAACTGAACATCGTAGTCACTACAGAAAATGCATTGCTTCAGTGAAAAGGATACTCTTCCTGAATATCAGTACCAACTGCTTGAGATTATGATATCAAAAGATTCTATCAAAATTAATTAGAAGTATCTTTTGCTTCATACGGGAAATTAGAAATTAGGAAGCATGTATCTTCTGCAAAACTGGGGTTTATCAACCAAACTAGGGTATGTCAGCAATTTTTCAGCCACATAATTAGGAAAAAATGCTTACGAGAAAAATGATGAATGGATGCTACATTCATTATTGAACTCTCACTGCCTTTGGGCTGCTAGGAAGCAGAGGTACATGCATTCTTTACCAGCACACATGGTCTCCAACAGATTACATATAGAACCATATTATATCTCCCAGCAAGCGTGCATAAATCTACGTGGCAATGTAGAACGATGTTAATAAATACTAGGCATAGTGTTTGTATTGAAAGGTCAGGACAGTCATGTCTGTGAGTCCAAACACTATCAAGGGAAGTAATCAAGGTAATTCAATATCATGGGTTCTTCTTGTTAGGAGGTACCAGTGCTTTTCCGGTTTGTGTGTGCACAAGTGAGCATTCATGTGTTGCAGACAAGAGCAAAGTTTTTCTTGACCATTAAACAAAAACTTGCAATTAAATCCCGTGAGGTTTTGCTGATTCCACTGCGCAACTGCCAGATCACTTCCTTTGAAAGAAATGCAGCTACTTCAAGGTGTCCCTGGTGGAGGAGCCTGAACCTTGACATAGTCCAGACAGTTAGAGGAGGTCAGAGGTGATCATCAAGTAGCCAAATTGCACCAAAATTCACAACCATGCCTTCTTCACCAGAAGCAATTTGCAGTTTATTTACAATGCATTGTTTTAGAGCTCACTTAAGGTCCTGTTTACTTGAAGGTAAACTGCATTGTTTTAGAGCTCACTTAAGGTCCTGCTTACTGAAATCTTGAAGGCTTTTACTTTTCATTTGCATGGCCATATTCTGTGGCTTTAGCCTTATGACCAGCCCAGGAATACCACAGTATTTTATAGTGGCAAATACAGTGTACAAATAAACAAAATAACTCAGAATCTATTCAGGTTTTAGCTAGTTTCTTTCTTTTCCACCTGTGAAAAGGTCCCAGTCCTCCTTCAAGGAGTAGCTTGGTGAGAATCAGACTAGGTCAATGAAATGTGTATCTTCCACTCCTAGGCTTTTTTGAAAACTATAGATGAAACTTCCATAAGGATCTTATAACAGGCCCAGCATTTTAGATGCTTCTAGGAGAGCGTTTGATATCTTTTGAGTATGTTCCCTTAGCAACACTGTATTAGACAGCCTCCAGGCATGCTGGCAGGCTCTACTTAACCTTCTGCCAATAAGCAATTTATTTATCTGTGATGCACTGAGCATTTATTGGTTGGTCACATCTTAACTGACTACTGTTACTACAAAACTAATGAGTATTCATCATTTAAGCTCTCATTTACTTTGCCTGTCTTTTGTCATGGGATATCCTTCAGAAGCAAGCCTGTAGGTCAGAAGGGATTCTTTAGGCGCTATTTAAGTTGGGTACAGGAGTACCCAAAAAAAGATTGAAGAAAGCAGAAATATGTGTATTGATGATAGTATATTCAAAATGGAATGACTGTTTGGAACTTTCTTAATCACCTTTTCTCCTCAATAAGTCTTATTTCATCAACCCCCAGGGTGCTGTGTTTGTACCACTGAAAGCATTAAGTCCTGAGGTTTCTAGAGAGAGGCATCTCAAGTTTTTCTGAAGAAACTGAGAATATTGTTTTCATGGTTTTGGTAGGAAGCATTAAGCTTCTAGTAGAAATGTCTTTCTTAGTCTGCTCAAGAGTGAGGTTTTGGCCTGATTTTCTATGTTTCCACTATTTTCAATGTCTATGGGACATGTAGCAGGGTCCTGCTTTTAGAGTCCAGCTAAAAATGGGTAGAGGTAAAGTCATTGGATTACAGAAAACCACTTTGAAGATACAATTCCTTGTATGGAATAAAAGGCAAATTTGTATGAGATTATCTTTGGTGTCCTCAGGTATGAATATGAAAGAGCATATGGCGTCAATAATTGTATGGTTCATTATGAAGTGACTTTATAGTGTAAGGAGATGGAGTCATGGTATCCTGCAAACGTCTGATTTTTCAGATGTGTTAACTACTAGCAGCAGATCCCACTGATTACACTTGATTATGACTATTTGGAACTTATATACAGATATAAGGCTGTTGCTTTTTATTTCTCCTTCTCAGTATTTCATTTCTACCCAATCTATTAGCATATTAATTTGTGTGTGGCCTGTGCTGGATGCTATAAGGGAAGAGAACAATGATTAATGATTTCTGTTGGTACATATTTAAGAAATTTGAGCTATTTTAAGGCATTTTTAATCATCTATTTTATTTCCTTGGAATAGGACTTTATTTATAGAGAAACTCACAGTCATGAATCAGTTTCTAAACACTTTCTTACAAATTCAGCCTTTTAAGATATATGTTAAGGTAAGTTTTAACTTACAAAATGCATAAGAACTGTTTACTGGTAACTTTACAGAAAATACACTTATTTGATTATAACAATACTTAGTAAGATATATATATATTCCCAAAACTTTTCTAAAAGCTGCAAATTAAAACAGCTCAAGAGAAGAACTTATATTTGGATGACTATGAGAGCAAAAAACTTCATGAGGTCTTAGGAGAAAGTTTATATATACTTGGATAAAGTATCATATCTTATTTTAGAAGACACTGCCTTATTACCTTCCAAACTGAATTCAGTATGCTTTTTTTACCACCTTCTACACCTGATATAGAATCTTATTTTGATTACTGAGTGTTCCTTTTTTTCTTCAAATTAAATTGACTTTCTCTGTGAGGTGTGCCTACATTTTGGGGGGTTTGTTTCAGTAAATTTATACTGTCATTCAAAACAAGTTATACTAAGAATGTGCTTACAAATGAGTACACTAGTAACCATACAGAGATACCACATTCCTACCTCAATGAATTTATTTGGTAATGATTTTATGTAATACATATTGACTACTTAGGACTGTTTTCAAAGTGGTATTTTGGAATGCCTTTTTTTCTGTCCAGTCTGCAAATGTTCTCTATACCAGATGTACAACTTGAAAATTAGTAACTGCTAAAAATACACAAACTGTCAGCTTTGTTTTTACCGAGAGAAACTGTAACTTCAAGTAAGATAGATTTATATTTAAATGCAATGGAAGTAACCTAAATCATTCCCAAGGACTGATGGCAATTTCATCAAGTGGTGCAAATAATGACATTATAAATGCATAATTTGTGTCCAAGGTGGGGTAAAGGTGGGGTAAAATTGTTGCAGTATAGGCTAATAACAATGACATCAATTTTGAAAAAAAAAAAATCCTAAACTAAAGGGCATGATTAATCAAATAACTTGTATTAATATTTTCTTCTCTTTATTAACATCTTAAAAATAGCTCTCCCTTTGTGCTTACACCTTTAAGGTCTCATAGCCATAATGTTTTTTCACCTGACCTTGCAGAAATTATTTTTTATTATACTAAACAAGCTGTGAAAGTAATGTGATTTCAAATAAACCTTTAAAAAAATCAAGTAATGAAGCTTCCTCTCCACGTAGTGCAAGGTTAATTATGCTTGTCTAGAAGGCAGTAAAAAAAAGCAGTGAGATATTTGATGGCAATCACACAGACTGTGCACCTCCAGCAGTTCCCATTTGTCAAAGTTGCACCCATTGATAAAGTCAGAATGAGGACAATATTTCAGAAGGCTTATTTTTTCATTGCACTTAAGCATAATAAATCAAGACAAAAAATGAATATGCTGTAAACTGTAATAGAGAAAATTTGAAAAACTGGCAGATTTGATTTTTATAGAATAGTTATGAAATTATGTCTCTTAAGCAAAAATCAAAATTTCATGACAATGTTCCTGTTCATTTTTTTTAATGTGAATGTGTTCCTATTCATTTGAGTGTGGGTGTGCACATATAGAAAGTGAGACTAATGCAGTAAGGAACTCTGGTTAAAAACAAAGACAGTTTCAGGGAATAACTTGTACAGAAGTATGGCTTTCTAAGTGCAGACTTTAAAACTCCTACCTCTCTGCAGATTCATCTGAATTTCCTTCTGTGATCATCTGCAACTCCTGTGTGATTTTACTTGAATCTTCTTTGACACAGTTTTCTTCTGTGCTTGTTTTGGGAATATCCTCATTTGATCGAAGCTGTTCTATGAGATTTTGTTGATGCCAGGTTTGAATCGATCGGTGGTGCACCGGGGTCGGACCTGGCACGGGTGCCAGTATATTGTGGTGGACAGGACTGCTGTTTTTCTTCAGCCCATTTCTGTCCCGAGAGTGGTTCTTCAACCTGTTCTGAACCGGTGTCCCTCTGTGCTCATATCCTTCCTGCTGATGGCAGCCCCCCGTGCCTGTGGAGCCTTGCGAGGGGTGACTGAACCACCTCCAGCGGAGCCTCAGGATCTGCTTCACATCAAACTCTTTCTTTCCAGAGACTGACATTTTTTTCAGGAAAAAAAAAAAAAAAAAGAGAAAAGCCTTTCTTTTAGAAAGGAAATGGTTTCTTTGTTATCTCTTGTGTTTCAACTCCTCTTCTTAAGAAAAGACAACAAAAGAACAAATACCGGTAGCTCTCTCCCTCTCTCTTCTGATTAATATACTGCAAGCTCTTCCAGCCGATGCTAAGCTGCTGCTAACTGTATAGGTGGGAATCCATACTGACAGGATGATGAGGTCAGACCTTAAACAAGTAAATCAGCTTAGCACAGGAAAGCAGCAACCATAACACTACCCAGCTGCTAGGCTTACACACTCACAGCACTATCGCACAGCTCGCTAATATATAACCTTGCCTCACATGATCCTGAGGGATCCTAAGCTGCAACTTAAGATGCAGGAAAGCACATACAAATAAAGTGACCAGACTTTCTATCTCACGAGGTTTTCTATCGAGCCTGCTATAAGGAATGCTGCATTTCACAGAGGATTTTTATACAGAGAATTCTTTTATAGTCTCCTTACGCAGATTTTTGGTGACGATTCACTGTGAAACTATCCTGCAGTTCATGTGGTTCCTTAAGGGGGTTGCATTTGTTTATCTTGCTGTGTAAAATTCCTACAAATGGCCTCAGTGTGGTAGCACTTACCTAAAGGAAAGAGGCAGCATTTGAATATATTGTGCAGAACCGAGTGTATTTTCTCACCTACAGATAGATTTCTCGATATAATTACAGGGGAATGAGAACAGAGGGAGGGAGCTCAAAAAAATCAGAGATGTGCTCCCTGAATGACTGTATCTGTGGAAAACACACTGTTTCCTGGCTAAGTGCCTGTGTAAACACCCTTTGCCATCCTGCTCTTCATTTCTCACGGATGGTGAAATGAGTGTGATTTTTTGAAGAAAACACCTTTCTTTTGATAGCGTGCACTACAACATGTTTTCAGCAAATTTAATAGATGATATATATTCATTTCCATCCATTCTTTAATAGGCAGGACTGTGAGAACTGTTCCCGATGTGTTTTGAAGTAATGTACACAGAGTGTTTCCACATGGAAATTGAAAATAATTAAATGGACTGGATTTTTTTCTTATGATATATTTGCCTCAGTTTTCTCCTGATGATCTATATAACTGTAAGCACTGTGCAGAAATAAAAAAAAAGATGTAACACAGAGTCAGTAAAACAGGATTCAGAACCAAAAAGATGGTACCCTTCTCCAATCCATCATCTTGTATCTTCGCTTCAGCCGTTCCCATGTTAAATTCCTTTTTCTCTGTCTTGTGTTTTTTTCTTTTTCTTCTAAAATCTACTGATGAGACCCTTCAAACAGTAAAATCTGGTTTGTTTGTTTTTTTCTTTGTTGGCTGCATATACTACAAACAGAGAAATGTGAAATAGAGATTTGAAAAGAAAAAGCAAAATGAGAAGATAGGACTAAGGAATCATCAGCCTTTATGCTGGGCTGTCAAGCTCCTATCCTATTCATGGTATTCAAGCAAATGGTATGCAGTATCGTGGACTGTTTGCATGTGAGATCAATTACAGGACAAGTGTAGAACAGTAAAATAGTTGAAGAATATTATATTATTTGGATACATACAGGGAAAGAAAAGACTGTACAAAAGAAAACCTATGAGAAAGAGTTGACCATCAAAGGCTGGAAGGAAGAAGTTAAGGAAAGAGGATATTTGAGAGACCTAGCCAATGCATCTTTGTTGCTATATAGAATATTGAAGTTGAGCTATTGCAATAAAATGTACAATAACATGTGATTTTGATAGTAAGGTAAGTGTCCATGACAGACAGAACAAGAAAAATTTGGTTGCAGATAAGAATCTTTTCTTATATGAAAAAAATAAACTATTTGTGGGAGCTAAACCACAAGCCCCAGCAAGCCTTACTGCAGTGCTTTGGCATAACTGCCCCCATCACTGACCCCAGTCCTCTGCTAGGGGTTACTGTTCTGGCAGCAGTCGTCAGGACTCGCGTTCGCTTGGGCTGCGTCAGTTAAAAGTCCCGACTGAACATCCAGCAAAGGCTGACTCAGGCTCCGACACCAGGCGCTGGGTCTCAGCAGCTCTGGGGCAAGAACCATTCTGCTCACCCCTGTTTCCCAGCCCTGTGATTTACACAGCAGCAAAGACTGCCACGTTGTCACATCCGGGCTTCCCAAATTGGTGCAGCTCCCCTATAAAATTAATGCTATTTAACAATGCTTCATTAAGACAAATTGTGTTCTGTAATATTTACTTGAGAATGAAATGAAAGAAGGATTTCTGGGTTACAATATCAGGCTGTAAGTGTTCTTAAAGGAACATATTTTTAAAAGACTTCATTTTATGTGTTACGGGAATGGGTAGAAACTAGAAAACTTGTTCAGCTTCTAAGAAGATATATTAAGAAGAAGGTATATAAAGGCCTGTTTGTGAGTTTAATAGAGGGTTTCAATTAAAGCTTGTTGAGAATATAAACTAATAAGGAAACCGCTCCCAAACTTCAGGGACTTTTAAAGAATTTATATGGAGTGAGAGACACTATTTTATATCCAGAATTCAGTGTAAGATGTTTTCTCATTTCAATTATAACAATCTGAAATTTTCTGGAGACACAAATGTTTAATGTATTTTTTCTTGCATTACAACCGTATAATGTTTAATTCAATGTTTCTTAACTTTTCAGTTTCAGCCTACACACCTATGGTTGTTATTCTATTAAATTTCATAATAGTAATGAGACTTAGTGGTATCCATGTATATTCCTCAGCATTGCCTACATGGCAATGTGAGATGTATTTAGGGAGGGAGTCTCTATATACCAAGTTATTAAAATAATTTATGATAAAATCTTGTAGAGGTGGACAGAGAACATGTTAATCAGGTCATTGAGCTATCTCAGCAGCTCTGTCAGTTCCACTTAGCAACAGCTCTGATACATTTAATCCATATTTTCCCACTATCTCACAAAGCTTCTGTTGGTTTCCTTTCCTTAAATGCCTTTTGCAGAAGTCATCCTTTAGTCCTAGATATCATCAAAAGCATATTCCTGCAATTTTACTTGGACTTACAGGACTTCTGTTTGTGAATTACTCTGTTTCCTACTAACTCAGCACATGTTTTAGCAGATGTAAAGTCGATCTAGCTAAAATTTAATAGTAAAACTGGACTTTTGCTGAAGAGACTGTCTTGCTCAAAAAGTCAGCTTGTGTCAGCACAGACTATGTTTCAGGTAGGGCATAAGTGGATTATTTTTCACACAGCTTGTTACCATTCTGGCTAAAATATCGATGTGCTATAGTAGGACAGTATAAGTAATTTGATAATGCAAAACTTCAGGCCTGAAATTATTAGCAGCAGGTATGTGGCATAAAGCTGCACCATGTTTATACGCCACATACCTACTTTTAATCATTTAGATCTGTCTTCTGGTGAGAAAACTAAGTTCCCTGAAAACTGAATGTAATGTGAGTGTTTACTTCTTGCTGATTTCTTTATACATCTCTAGCATATTTTTAGGTCTATCTCTTTCTGGGTACAAACTTCTAAACGTGAAAAGATATAAAATTTTTCTGCTATTAGTATTCCTAATTTAATACGTTTTGTCTCATTTAGATAAATATTCAACATAGTAACATAGGTTTTTTTCCCTCATGAATGGAAATCCCCAAAGAACAGGATTTTCTATGGCCACAGCAAGTCTATCCAGGGCCACCAAGAGGGTCAGGCAGCTGGAGCATATGATGGATGAGGGGAGGCTGCTGGAATATGATCTGTTCAACCTTATGAAGAAAAGGTTCAGGGACATCTTACTGCTGCCTTTAGGTACCTAATGGGAGAGGACAGAAAAGACAGAGCCAGACTATTTTAGAGGTGCCCCGTGATAGGACTAGAGGGAAATTTTGGAACACAGAAAAATCTGGTTAGATATAAGAAAAACTTTCTCCCCATGAGGGTGATCAAACAAATGGGAAGAGGTTGCTAAGAGAAGTTGTGACATCTTTTTCAGAGAAAGTCAGATCCCAAATGGACTTGTTCTCGTGTAACTGCTGTAACTAGACTTGCTCTGAGCAGGTGGTAAGAATAGATGAGCTCCAGAGGGGGCTTCCAATCTATTATTCTGTGACTTTGTGACATGCCAGGAAGTATTTGAGATATTCATCTAATGACTATAGTAGAGCAAAGGAAAATTAATGCCGTTGTCAATTATGAAAAAGAGATATGTTTCTAGAAATCGGTTTGGTAGCTAAGTATTACTGCCTTCAATTGTGGGGGATTTCTAATTGTTCATCCCACAGGAGGCTTGCTAGTAGTTTGGGGAAAAAGAAGTCCCTATTCTCTGAAAATCCTCCATTTCACTCAATACTATAAGCTTTTGAGGAGGATCTTTGATCAGGTTAGGAAATCGCACTAAGTATGATGGTAGACTGGCATCTAGCAGGAAATTGAGCATCATTTTAAAAGGTTTGTATAAGAATGCTGAATGTCCAGATAATTTGACAGGTCTGTGTAAATAGGTGTTTATAATAATTTTAAGATTACAAGTTGAAATATCTAATATGACATTCAAATTAGCAAATTATAAAATTACTTTTGTCATAAACTACTTATAAGAAAAAATTCAGAATTTTCTTTCTATCACAAACTGCATTTAAAATAGGGTTCTAAAATGATTTCTAGCTTCAGCTGCCTCCCATGTTCATCTGCTAGCAAAACACTTTTTTTAAAAAGAGGTTTCTAAGGCACTTCAAAATGTCTGGATTTTCTAGTTAATAACTTATTCATTACTTTTTTTGAGAATTTAAGCAAGTGAAATATATTCGTGCAGTTATGTAATGTTTATTGTGCTCTCAAAAGAGACATAGCAAATGATTCCTTATCCTTTTTCTGTTTGCCCTGAGCTGGTAATACACTGCATGAAGGAAAAGCCTATTAGAAAATTCTCTTTCTGTTCCCGCAAGCCTACCAAAGAATAATCAAAAGGAATCATCTAACTTTCTTGTAGAATAATTCAAGGAAGATACCATCTATGGATTCTTAAGCCAGGAGTATTGCAAGGACTAGGTTACTAGCAAAAGCTAATGAAGTAGATCTTTCCTGGATGTGGGGTAGACCAGAAAAAAAAGACTCTTTTAATTAGATAAAAGTCAAGGATAGCTTTGGACCAGAAGTCTTCAATGACAAGCTTTCAGGCCCAAATAGGAAAAATCTGCATCTGCTGAATGAGACAATCAAAAATGCAAGCTAAGCACAGAAGGTTAGGAATGTTTTCTCATATTTTTCAAGATATTTGATATCTGTTCTGACATTACTTTGTTTAGAAAGTCAAGTTAATAACAAGCTCATATCAACACTGATGCAGTGCTTGCATCTGGGGAAATGATTATAATAAGATCTACATATATACAGATTGTTGCTGTATGTAAAAAAGCTGTCGCTGTGTCCCCAAACACTGTATTCTACGGGGTCATCACAGCTGTATACTCAACCTGTGTACTGCATATGAGGCCAGATAAAGATAACAAGAAGTTGAATATTTTTATTGCACTGTTTTGAAAATAGTGCTTTGAGAGAACTCCCATTAGTCCATCCTTTGTAAAAGAGAGATTCCAGGAAACATCTGCATAGCACAGGACCAGCAATAACAGAAGTCAATGGTAAATGGAAAGGAACATGACAAAAACAAAACCAAATAGCTATATTTAAAATCTGCAGGGAAGTTCAACTTTGTTTTAAAAGAAAACTTTGAATCCCAGCAATTGCAAATCAATTTAAGACAATCAGTTGCTTTTGATAGTTCCTACTAAAGGAGGCAGTAGAGATGATCCACTTCAGGGAAGGTGTTGACACATTTAAACGCAATTGCTTCCTCAAATAACTGGAAACTGTACTACAGATTGCAACCCACCTACAAAGCTGTATGCCAAAATGGGAAAAAAATCACAGCATTTCTACAAGATCCAAGGAAAAAGAATGTGAGAAGTAAGGCTGGTATAAGTAAGCCTGATTAAGATCTTGCTAAACAGGAAGAACATTGTCATCCTCAAAATGAAGCCAGAATATTATAATGGAATAAGAAATAGCAAATACCCACTTTACAGGCAACTCAAGTAAGCTCCAACACATGAATTGAAAAGAAACTCCTGTCACAGGTAAGATATGAAAAATGGAAAAAATATGGACAGATGCAAAGAAGTACAAAAATGTTGCACATTGATTTTTATAATATTTGTAAAATTTGAGATGTTTTTTATTGGTTTTTCAGACCATTGTCCTCAAGAAAAGCCAATTGTTACATCAATTATTTCATTATCTACTGGTAAAATCAAGGACCACAATACAACATTGTAAAATGGAAGAGATAGAAAAACTTAATAATAATGAAATTAGCATAGAGCATGGAATTTAGCCTTTTCTCATATTTGGTCTTTTGCTGTATACAAAAATATTAAGTCGGTTGCCCAAGTCAACATGTATTTTTAACCCACCAAAATCTATCTATTATTTGCTGCCAAGGACTGAGAAAACAAGAGAGAAAAGACAATTTCCAACAGACTTGAATAATGAACAAAGGTGTCAAAGAGTTAGAGACAGGATTTTCCAGAATTATTACTCATTCTGGTTGCCTTATTTGAGAGATCTGAGAAACAGAAAGATAGCACTTTCCAAAGCACATTTGTTTAAGTGGGATTGTGTTGAACAGTTAAATATACCATTCAGTTTAGAAAATTTTGTCTAACTTTATCTTTTCCCTTAAGGTTTGCTATGGACCAGATGACCTCCGGAGGTCCCTTCCAACCTTACCTGCGATTCTGTGATTCTTACCCCGTCTAACACTAACAAGAAAAATGGTACTGGAAACGTGCTGCCAGTTTGCAGCATCAGTTTTCTCATTCTGCTGGTATGTCTGTGGTGCAGCTGCAACGCAGCCCTCCTGCAAACTCCCTCCCCTTCTGCTGAAGCAGCGGCTGTTGTACATCTCTGCCAGCTGGTAGGAGAGTTTGGAACGCGGTATGCTGGGGGCGGTTTTAGCTCCTTCCCTGGCTGCTCATGAAGACTGCAGACTGTCTTGATATAGCACTTGTATAAACTCATGGAATTTTTATGAAGAGGAATTAGATGCAACTACTACTCTCATAGAAAATCTGCCCTTTATGAAGAGTGACACTCCTGGCTATCAAGAAGGATTAGCAAAGCCAGAAAAAGGCAATCTGTAATTTTGCTTTGTAGAGTAGAAAGCTAATAGGTGCATTTTGACTTTATAAGAGCCCATTTCTAAGAAAACATTTTTCCAGTTGGGCTAAACAAGCATCTTTTTTTCCTTAAAATAAGTTTAAAAAAACCTTAAATATACTCAAGATGTAAGAACTCCTTATGAAATTTCCAGGGTGAAATTTCAAACTTAATATTGATTTTATCTTGAGAGATTAAATTACATTTCTAGGAAATGTTTTGTTCTGCATGTCTCAGAAACAAGTGTTTTACTGTATGGCTTCATAAAAATTCCTATTGCTCTTTTTTCAATTTTTATTAATTAAGTACAAACAAAATTTCACAGTCTGCAGAGATACTAGCCTGAATTTAATTATTTAGGGCTATTGTTTTTCTGGCTGGCTAGGTCTTTGCTTTTCAGTTCTGCCAGGTATTCAAATAAATTATATTATTATATTGATCTTCGTTGAAGGGAGATAGGATGTAGAGCTCTCTATGATCTATAATTGGAAAAATATTCAAAACATAAAAATTATCTTCATTGCAAAAATCAAAACAATTGAATACAGACCTAAAAATTGTATTTATAATAGAAAAATCTTAAACTGGATTTCAACAAAGAAAGAGAAGACATGAGGGGGAAAAGATTTTTTTACTATCAGTTTCCTACTGTCATTAAGTATAGTCATTTACCAACTGAGAACACAGCATACAAAGACATTATGGCGTATGTGCTGTTACTAATCAGTGGAAAACTTGGATATATATATGACATGCACAATTTTTGGCTTTAAAATCAACAACATACTAATCAGTCACTTCATAGACAGTCAATGTAAACTATATAGATTAAAACTAATGTTCCCAATGGTACT
This sequence comes from Calidris pugnax, assembly GCF_001431845.1. Lineage (NCBI taxonomy): Eukaryota > Metazoa > Chordata > Aves > Charadriiformes > Scolopacidae > Calidris > Calidris pugnax. Next base: position 14,703,904 of record NW_015090995.1, on the reverse strand, counting down.
GTGTTCTAATCAAGCTCCTAAATTAAAAAACTAATGGGATCTTGACAATCAAGCTTTGTTATTAGCATAAAGCTATTAGTAGTCACTGTGTCATACACTGTGATGTAATCATATAGCTACTGCAAATAATGTAAGGATAATCCCTCAAGTAAGTGGGGAGGTAGTAAAAATAATCCAAGTCCAGTCAGGAGTGATACAGTCCGTCTTCATTTTGGTCAGAGGGTTCAATAAAGTTATTCTATGTTATTCTAATATAATCAATGTCATATGTGTAGACGATCATAAATATATCACATGCAGAATTCTAAATCCTTCCTCCCAAAAGATTTCAAGCAAGTAGCTTAATTCATTTGAATCTCTCATTACCTGTTTGAGCATAACTTCTAGCGTTAGTCTGCTAGTAATAAGCTGCCTTCTGTAAGAACTCAGTGTCTTGAAAGTTCGTGTTAAAGCTACAGCAGACTTAATATTCCTGATTACAAACATTACCACAAGTTTGACCTGCTTAGTGTAGTTTGTATAGGCTGTCTTGTTGCCCCTACTGACCTATAAAATAAACTGAATAAAACCAATCCTTCCTGCTACTTAGTAGTTAATAAGAACCTATCGAAGAAATGTGTTGACATCATTAAAATCTCCATGTAACATGCCACAACTTTGTAGTGTGAGAGGACAGAAAGCTTTTGGTTTCAGTATAACTGATTTAATATTTTATGTGTTGTTTTCTGGAAACTGCACAAAGTACTTGGAAAAATGCCTTGTGTTTCAGAAATGCAGGAAACATCTCCTTTCCAAAATTACCTCCAAGTAGCACACAAATGTCACACATCCTAGATACAAGTGCAAAGTTGAATCCTAATGTATCTACTGTCAAGTCCGAAAGAGTCTGTGGGGTTTTGAGTTTTTTTTATTTTATTTGGAGGTTGGTTTGTTTGCTTATTCTTGAAGTATCCTACTAGTTCAGGTACTCCAGAACAAATATTCATTCTTCTCTCACTGGCCCTTAATTATCTTCTGCGAGAGTATTTTCTGTAGAGTTTGAAGTAAGGTAAGCCTTTCTATCGTGAAAAGACAGATCTGAACAGATGATTGGCAAGATGCGTGCATGAATGAACTTGTTAGTCCCATATTGTAATAATCTCAAACACTAGGTAAAAAAAAAATATACTAACCAAGCAATTTGAAATTTAGTACATATTTTGTGAAATACAAACTGTTGCATGTTTTAATTCCATTTTACTGACAGATGTCATTTTCCTTTTTGATAGTAATTTTTCCTATTTGCAAAAGCAGTTATTACAAATAGAAATCTAAGAAAATGCAGACTTAGATGCCATCAATTTCACTCTACACTGCTTCCTATTTGAATTGACATGTAACTTTTTCTTTTACTAATAATCAATCAAAAGGGGAAATTACCTACACAGCATCGTGACAATACAGTGTTGAGAGCTATGGAGTTATTCAAAACAACACTATTTATAGTTTTAATGTAAATTTATAATAGGCTGTATCATAGAAATGCATATCCTTACCTTTTTCTGTTATAGCATCATGGAATGATTGAGGTTGGAAGGGACCTCAGGAGCTCTCTAGCCCAACCTCCTGATCAGCGCAGGGCCAGGTATGAGGTCAGAGCAGGTTACTTAAGGTTTTATCTACTTTCATCTTGAAAATCTCTAGGACATCAGAACATTTTTGGCAAGCCTGTTCCAATGTTTGACTGTTTTAATAGGGAAAAAGTATTTCTCACAACCGATCTGAACCTCCTGTTTTAATTTATGCCCACTGCCTGATGTCTTTCCTCCTCCTGCCATGCTCTGTGAAAAGCTGAGCTCAGCCTAGTTGATGACCTTCTTGTAGGCACTTGGGAGGCTGCTGAAACTGGTGGAACAACCCCTGTTCCCTCAGCCTTTACTCTTTGGGCAAGTGCTACAGCCCCCAGCCATCTTGGTTATGGTCCGTGGAACTCACTTCAGTTTATCAATATCTTTCTTGTGCTGTTGGGGTGGGGACTGTACAAACTTGGCAGTATTCTGTAGGTGGTCTAATGAGTCCTGAGTAAAAGATGAGTACTACTTACCCAAGAGGTAGTAGAACGGTAGATGCAACTTTTAATTGCATTTATTACATGTTACAACTGTATCAAAATAAGCATTGATTCTTAGCATATGATAACATATATTCCGTAACTGTAAAAGGATTATGATAGTTAGTTCATGTAGAAAATACTTGAATGTTCTGCTTATTCACTAATAATACCAACCCTTATTTATCCACCAATTATTATCATTGGATATTAAAGAGTATGGAAAGGATCTGGCATACCCTCAACAAAATCTAGTGTTTAGATTTGACACTTGTCAGTATAGGTCTGTATCATATGCCATCTTAAGGCCTTGACAGAATAAGGACTTATGCCCAAGGTCAGTCTTCTCTGGTAAGTTTTTGAATGTGCCTCTTGTTCATTGTAAAGTAATATATGCTGCCTTTAATTTCAAGAGAGGGAGGCCCTTGAGGCAGTTGTATTTCTGTGCATTGTAGAATGTAATGATTCTTAGATATATTTCATTTTTAAACCCACAAATGTCTTCTGAGGCTCATGAAAGGCTCTGCATGTGTCAATAAAAAATCCTTATAACGTGTGGCCAGGCATCTCCTCCAAATCATTGACATCAGAGGTTAGAGACCTCTTCAATTATTCATGGAAAAATGACCTGCCTTGGGGCAGGTGTTTGAGAGGTTTGAGGCAGTCACTTCAAGTCTTTCTCCTTAATGAATTATCTAACTTCCAGTACACATACTGATCCCAACACAGACATACACATGCACACAAGCTCGCTTGTTCTACCTACAAGTGTGGAAACAGGCACTCTGCTATACCATCTGGTTTACCTCTAAGGTTAACACAGGGAAGCATGCAATTTTTTTTACAAGTAAGGCAAGTAAGTTTGAAGCTGTTACTGTTGGATTTCTGTAACATAATAATCCATCAACCTTTTTTCTACCTTCAAGTTTCCCTCCCAGTTGTCATCAGTTTTCTACCAATTTTCCCACGTTTGATCTCTCGTTTGGGATGCCATAAACATCCATGGGACAGAATACTTTTAAAAATCATGTGATTATAAGCATCACACTCAAAGCTCATCTGAAAAAGTGCTGTAAACTATCCTTGTCAGCAAACTGTCTTCTAGCATCCTACCACCATCCTTTTGGTCATGTCACCTGTACAAAAAGCCATACAGATCCACATCACAGTATTATTGTCATTCAGCCTGTTAGCTGCCAAGACACCTTGAGGCTGCAGCTTCATTCTGTGATGCTAGCCTACAATATAAACCACAAAAACACACTTAAACCATTCAAGTCCTGTCCTTCTCATGCAAAAAACTTTGGTTCTGTCATGTTTGCAGTCTTTAGAATAGGCAGTCTTTAGAATAGACAGGCTCAGCATCCATGTTTTGGAGTGTAAGAAATTTTTTATAAATATTTTCATATTTTCTGGGTTAAAAACAGATGTACTTATGTGTACAGCATCATAAGATGAAAACTGGAGAACTGATATTAAAACATAGTATGATTTATCTTAATATATATATTTATTAATAATAATGAAGGTACTAAAGAACATAGTGATCAAATTTGCAAGTGATGGCGAATTTCAGGGAGAGAGGAATAACATGAAACCTCCAGAAAGCACAGATTACCAAATATAACATACAATCTTCTGAGGCAAAGCCTATTAATGACAGAGTCCCAAAGGAAGAGAGAAATACGGCTTGCTGAAAGAGAAACAGAGGAACAGAACCCAACACATTAAATCTGATTATTTAGCATAAAATGGTTGAAAAATCCAGTTACAAACTAGGGCAGGAGTATGATGGAGAATAGCATCTTTTCTTTTAGTGTAGATTATGCTGTCTTAATTTTTTTCCAAACTTCATCAGTAGTCTAAATTGAGCCCATCCCTTATGTCTCAATCTTGAACATGAATTTTGCTGTGACTTGTGCTATCACGAACAGCAATGATGTGAGAGGATTTTCGGTGGGTATAACAATCAGATTTTCTGTATTAAAGGCCGTAGACAAGCAGTCCCTAAGACAAAAACTTTAATTCCATTTTAAATTTCCAGCAGGAATTTCTGGTGCCTCAGTGGTAATGCCAGGTAGCAACATTTCCTGAAAGGTCCATTGATGAACTGTAGAAATAGATGCAGAACAGCAATACCCATCATTGATGGGTGTATGTGCATTGATGAGACTTGGCAATGGAAGGTAGCCCTTTTCTCTTTGATTAAGGGAAATCTTTGCAGGTGTATACATTAACAATAGAAATTCTTGAGATAGCAAAGAAAGCACTGTTGTAATAAATTAAATCTTATTGCAAATACACTACCAGAGAGCTCTTCTGGAAGAAATTAAGCCTAGAAAGCCTCCTGAAATTCTGCTGAAATAAATTTGTAATATCTAATTAATATAGTTTAGCATATGTCACAAACAATAGAGAGATGCTCTTGGTTGATTATGTCAATTTAAAAGGATGTTTACATCAAATAATTTTGAGGTCTCAATTTTAACATCAAGGGTCATAAGGTACTTTTACTTTGCTTTAGAACACATTTTAAGGTGCTTGGTACAGCTGGAGTGACAGTGTTTGGTATTTTGGATTACTGATTTTCCTAAATTAAGTTACTGATACCTCTTATTAGTGAGTAGGTGATGGTTTTACACTTTTTTGATACAGTGAACATTTAGGAATACTAGATGCTATAACCATTTTAGTGTAAAATACAATGGATTTTAAAGAACGAAGTCTGTCATTGTGATGTTAATGTGGAATTAATGATCACAGGAAAAAATACACCTACCAAATTCCACTGCTTTAAAATACAAGATTGAGCTAACCATTGAAACATACAGAAAAGGCTTTGATACGTGATTGCCTCTTAACCATGGTTAGCGGTTGATTTTTTTCATAATTTCATTTCATGTTAATGAAAATGTTATAGGAGAAACCAGTGGGAGAAGAAAAGCTATTTGCCTCTCCTTACTTAATAACACCTCCTTGCTGATCCATTTAGGTATTTTTTCCCTCTGAAATTGCTTTCTGTGTGCTGGAACACAGCTCATTGCTTTTCTGCCTGATACAGTCTAATCATTCTGGCTTGCAGACCTCTCACGTAATAACAAGTACATGCCACAGAAAAGGCACATTATTGTATTATTAGGACATATAGTCCTCTTGCAAAATAACACGTTTTATACTCTTAACAGAAACAGTACAGAAATTCTAAAAATCAGTTGAGTGATTCATATCATTTATGTATTAGGAACTTTAATCACATTCTTTTCACAAACTTGTTAAAGTCCAAGAAGCTTTACTACAAAGGTGAAGATTAATCTGCCTGGTTTTTTATACCAGTATAAGAATTACTTTCTTTCTGCAACAACTTCCAAAATTACAATTGCATTTTCAGTGGAGAATTCTTTAACTTAACATCTTATATTTGTCAATATTTTGATTAACACTGCCCTAAACTTTTTACACAACTGTTATTATTTTTTCAGTTTTCTTTTAATTTCTAGGGTTTAGATGTAATTATATGCTTATAATACATCTATAGGAAGCATTAAATGTTGACGAAACTTGTTAATTCTACCTTTTTTTCTTTTAATGCCAGGAGTATCAATTAAGGCCTAGTGAAGGAAACTTTAAAAAAGCAAAAGAAAAAATACAGCTAATAATCAAATTGATGACCTGAGTGCATTTTAAATTCTTAAAATCAATACTTAACTGAGGTGAATAGAAGATCTTTTGCGTTTCTGGAAGTGAAGTTCAACTCATGTAAGTCTCATTCTTACAATAGTTTACATCTGAAAATGGAGACAAATTCACAGAGACTTCTAATTTACATTTGTGATTGTAAATGTATATACTCTCTATTGGTTAATTTACATTAATGTAAGCTCCAAGCCGCTGAGTGGACAAAGGTAGGGCTGGGCAGCAGGGGCTGGCAGAGGCCTCTGCTGCATTGTCTGCTCCTTTCGGCCTGTTAGAGAGGGCCGGGGCGGCTGAGGAAGCCCTGCCTGCCCGGCTGGGCCTGGGGTGGCCTGCGGGGACAGGCCCCGGCGTGGCTCAGCGGGGAGGGGAAGGCCCTGATGGCGCCCGGCAAGGGGTGAGCTCTGTGGGGAGCCTGGGAGAGGCGACAAGAAAGGGAAACTTGGTGGAAAGGGTGAAAGGGCTAATACTGGGGTTTTTTCAGTCCCTGAAATATCTGCACTAGCTGGAGCACAAAGCGGGACAGGAGGGAAGGCCCTGCTGTGCAGGAACCCTGCAGAGAAGGGGAGGTGGCTCTTCAGCATTCAGGTCAGTGTGGGCTTCTCTGACAGGAGTTGTTGGCGGGGGGGACACTTCAAAAGGATTGTCGGCTCTTCACCATTAAGAGCATTCCCTATTAGGAGCCCAAACGTGGTAGAAACATAGCAACCCTGTTAGGTTTTTGTGCTTCATTGCTGCAGGTGTGTAACAGCCTTGCTCCCCCACCACAGGGAGCAAGGAAAAGAGGCTTCTCCAACCCTGGAAAAACATTTATCTATACCAAACATCACGCATTGCCAGCATGTAGTTAACTCATTGAGCTAGATGCACAAATCAGCTTTTGCAAAACTGAGAGCTAAATTGCAAAAAACCTGCATCCTTAACTATACATGTTAGTAGAAGCTCTGTGAAGGCTTTATTGTGGGGGATTGCCTCCTGAAAACCAAACTACAAGCTCATTGCCTGGCTGTATTTGAGTAGCAAAAAGAAGTATATATTTAGTAAAAATACAGTGTTTGAATTTTCAGCATGTAGGAACTAATAGTTTTACTTGGTGCTACTATGATATTTAAAGCTTTACTTTGTGTCACTTTTCATAGTGGTTCACAAAACTGTTAGGAGACATTATTCACACATGAGGCTGATATACAGAAGTTAACTATAAAGAGGAATAAGGCAAAACTAATAGGTATGTCCTACTCTTTACAAAATTTAATTAGTGTTCATCAACTGCTGCTGATACTCAGCCCAGCCCAGGTTTTGTGAATTAGCACTTAACACCCATGGAGATCTTTGCAGTGCAGAACACATCCCAGCTGAGTCTCTCAGAAGGAGGGAGGTGGGTTTGAATGACAGAATTCTGAGACTTTTCAAATCATTGGCACCTGAAGCCATCACCATTCAAACAGGCTCTGCCTAGTGGGAATGAGATACATTAGAAATTCTGCATGGGCCTTCCCAGGGGAGCTGTGAGACACAGATTTGGAACCTTTTCAGCCCAAGGATTAAAATACATGCTTGGAAAAAAAGAAATACCAGATTCTTTGTTGAAGCCTGTTTAAATTACTCTGTCAGCAGTGTGAAATGGTGTCAAATGGATCAGAGCTGCAATATTAATCTTTAATGAGATAACCTGAAATGGGGAGATCTCAGACACCTAGTCCAGGTCAGTGCAAAATTGTCCTTACGCTATATTCTCTTTAGAAAGATTTAAAGTAATTGAAGTAGATTATCCATTTCCCTGTAAAAGAGACACCATTGAAGTAACATTTTCTATCAGCAGGCTAGGTTTCTTTAACTGCAAACTAAACTTTTTTCTTTTTTTGGTGCACAATTTTTCTGACATTCCTATAAAGAATTCAGTGCTGAATTCCATAGCATGATTAAAGCCTGTCCTTACTTTATTTTTTTTTTAGTTCAAGGCAGATTTAATTTATTCTTTATTTACTCTATCATCCTGATTTTCCTCAAAGCCAATTTTGATATTTTTTTCCTATATTATTTAACTCTAGGCTGAACTCACATTTCCTAGCTTTTCAGTTTAAGAGAGGAATAGGAACACAACTATGTGGAAATTCCTGTGCTGTGTTATGCAATTCATACAGTTACATTAATAGCCTAACTAATATAAATAGTTCCATTTTGCATTTGATACAGTCTCCTGAATTGCTTGTTTTTAAAGCAAATAAATGTAATATAAAAATTTGAAAAAAAACTCCTTAGTCAGGAAATTATATGGTCCACCAGTATAGTCATTAAGTTTGGTCTATTCTTTTTCCATCCTGTCAAAAACCTATTAGGTTTCAGTGAGTTCTCCACAACCCATAAATCTTGCCAGACATCTCTTATTTCTTAATTACATAGCATGGACCGTCAGTTTGCAGATGTTGTACAGTAATTTAAAATGTCAGGGATACAGGATGATTATTTGTGTTGCTGAAGCTATGCTTCAAACAAAAGACAAAACCATAAGTTTCAGACTTGCTTTCTTGGCTAGTTTATGGTACAGTTCTCATTACTTAACTCCAATTGTGAAAATATTTTTGTGTTTGAAGAAATAAGCTTACCATGTGGTCAACAACTATAACCTATATTTCATTCTGTTTTATCAGCTATAAAAGTAAAGGTATTCCTTTACTTCCATAGTAATCCTTCCACATTTCCTGTTATTTTGAAGTATTTCATTTAGATTTCAGTTTCTCATTTGTTTTCTTGTACAGGTACAATATCAGGTCTGTGAGTTTGTGGAGCTACTGATAAGAAATAATTCAATTCCTAATAAGCAAAGGCAATCTCCCTAAAAAATTGGGATTTTTATGACAAAAATTTCACAATATTGGTCTAAAAGTTACAATGATAATATGTAATGGCTATTTTTTCAGTGTCATCAATCTAAGGCTCTAAGAACCTTTTTTCATGATCTCGTAGAAGAGTAATATGCTATTGTCTTTACAATATATAAATTACCTTTATGCTCTTTTTGACTCTTCTCATATTAAAGCAGGGACCAGAGAGCAGATCACCTCAGTAATTAATTTGGCCTGACCATTGGCTGTGTCCATATATGTGTATCATCCAGGAAAGGAGTACTTTGGGACAGAAAACATACTGACTGTACCAAAAAATGTCCAAGCGTCCGTATTCCCAATCCACATTTACATGCCAAAGCAAATCCTTCTCCATTCTGTTTCACTGGGTAACCAATACCTAGCAACAATACATGGAAGTACGTTTTCTTCCCTGCATGGAAGAAAATCTCAAAAGAAAGTAATGCAGTATTTCTGTCTCATCAGTATAGTTTGATGATGGCATTGGGTTGGGCGACTTCAGTGTAAGGTTTCTTTGGGCAGAGTGTAGTTGATTTACTAGCGAACAGTGCAATGGACCGTAACAGATTAGTGCAAGTGTTAAGCTACTTAAACTTTACTCTTAAAATAAGGTACTCAAATAATTTTACATAGCTTTTCTTTGACTAGTGTATATTTGCCTAATACAATTTTGTATTTCAGAAAAACTTGTGGCAAATAAATTCATCTGGATAAATATCTCCCCTTATTAAAAACACAAATTCAGTCATTCTTTAGTCAAATGGAAGAATCTCATGCAAGCTTGTCAGGCTGTGTCTGTGCTTTTGTAGATCGCTGATGACAACAGGAAACATGATTCTGTAAACACTCTGATTTAAAGTCAGTCTGAACTGTGATTGAGCAGAAGCTCAAAAGTTTTGTGTGTTTTCATCAACTATTCAAATGATTCAGGTAGATAACTGACTACATTAAGGATAGATCTAGTGGTTCTGAGATGTATTTTCTCTGTTTTATGATCCAACAAGGACCATGAAAGTACAGTAGGTACTGTTTCATACTTGTATTTAAAAAAAATAAATCTGCTTTCTTGTTAAACTTGTAACATAGCATTTCCAAAGTTAGAAGATACTTGTTTTATTTGGCAGTGTACAGTACTAATATACTGTAATTTATGTGTACATTTGTGTGTATTTGTAAGCATACAAGAAAAAAATCATTGCTATACAATGCCAGCAAGACACTGGCTGCTGATTACATCAGTAACGAGAGAATTATCTAAAATGCTGCAACTTTTGTTCTGTTAGAGAATAGGGTAGGGTTTACTTTGCTTTGAAAGTCTGTGAATGAAACAGCTCAAACTTCTACTGATCTGTTTTCTGGAATTAATTTTTAAAATGGCATGATAAAATGGCATTTTTGCTTGAACTCCAGCATCTGTTCAGGGTGGTTTTAAGTAATTTCTTCTCTCATCTGAATCTATAAAGCTCATACATGCTCAAAAACTTGCAGGAACCAGTGAAACTTGTGGACACCACTATGTTGTTAGAATTTATGAGTATGAGTACTTAAGATTTTTACTAAGGTATTAAAAGACAGGAAAATTTCTTAAGACGCACATTATTTCCTCTGCAGTAGTTTTAAAAAGTCGTCTTTTGTATTGCTTGTGTGTCTGGAACATTATCCTTGAACTTTCCTCTAAAGATTCAAATTGTTGCCATAATCTGTTAACAATAAACACATTTGCAGATGTGCAGACATGTAATTATAGGAAGTACAAATAAGACCCCTGTGTAAAGCACAGCACAACAGAGAATAAGGGAGGTTTATGACTTAAGTAGTTTAAAAGATTGTTTGTATCTTATGAAGGAGATTGTTTGCTTTCAGAAAATACAATAAATAAATAAATAAAATAACTTAGTGCAGAAAGAGATGAGACAAAGCAATTATTCTGCTTTCAGGCAATGCTATTTGTATAAAAAACCACCTAGAATAAGATATTTCCCCAAGATACATTAAAAATATTTTGTGAGGCAATTGGATTTATATTTTATGCATGAATCAGCCAGAGCTGTTGTGCTTTATGATTTTTGTTCCCATTACATTGGAGGTCTTGGTGTTCTAAAACTTTTGGAGAAAGCTTTATATACCACAACATGAAAATGTTAAAGGAAACTTCCTCATGCTTTGTAAGATTTCACCATTCATTTTGTGACTAAATTGAATTTATTTGTAGTCCATTATATGACTTTGGTATAGGGATGTTACCCGGAAACAAACACTCCGGTGATTCAGAACCATCCATGTTCTGAAAGAGAAAAAATAGGCAAGAGCTAATGCTGGCTCCAGAATCTGCATATTTTTACTTTTGAGAAACCTTCTGAATGAAGCAGAGCACGCTTTTTGCAGACTTGTCATCACGTTCACTTTGGTTTGTGCTCCACTTTTCAGGGAACACAGACTGCCTCCTTTACTTAGCACAGCTAAGGCATGATACTGGTCTGTGCTGGAGGATTCTCTAACTGCTGAGCAGTGCAAAGGTGCTACACAGGCATTTCATTTCTAGCATGAAAAAACAAGACGTGCAAGGCAGACCGTGTCTATTGAAATTCTGGTCTGCTGATGCCTTGCCAGTTGATGTAGGGATTATTGCATTTGCTTGACAGTGAACGGTTTGAGAAAATCCGTAGGCATATCCATCACTGAGAGGGATTTTGAAGATGATGAAGATCTTTCTTATCTGAAGTGCCAGTGATTGTTAAACTGCATCTCTTATTTTTAGCTGATTCCAAGTGTGGGCCCTTTTTGAAGACCAAGTGGAAAGAGACTGACATTCTTAAGAAAAAAAAACCCTTGTGTAGTGTGTCTCCTGTCATTCTTTCTCTGTGTAGTGTTTTTGAATTATGGCAGATTTGGGGTTTGGGGGGGATTTTTTTGTGGGTTTTTTTTCATTGCAATGCAGTTTAAATATATATTATCTGTTTGAGAATTTAGAGCTGGGAGATGAAAACCCAAATTCAAATGTTTTAACAGTTGAAATAATGCTAGAATTGTGCCATCGCTGCAGTTTGTGACTGACATGCAAGCCCTATTATAAATTTAACTCATTACTGCCTTACCTTCTGCATGAATAAAAGCCATTTGACAGGTCTAGGGTTTTTTCACACTCCCCTAAATTCCATCAAATTAAGGCAACCGTTTCTACTGCTTTTTCAGAACTTGCAGGAAACTGAAAAATTAATTACGTGGAAATTTTTAGTTTGAGTTGTGCTAAGGCTCACAGGTGACCGCGCAGGGCAATAAAGAAAGATGCTTTTACATGCCAGAGTTTAAGAACTGCCTTTTACTCTGCTACTAGACTAAGAAATGGCATTAATATGTTCTACATGCTTGACTATAAGTATATAAATATTGCATGCTTGGTTTTAAGTCAGGCAAATTCATAGTGGAAATATAGCACTTAAATATAAGAGAAGGCAATACTGTTGTGAGAAGAAGTGGAGTAATAGCACTGGAAGTAAATGACCAAGAAAAGACTGCCTTCTTTTATGTGGGATGGATGTTTTTGAGAGGAATATGGTTGTGTGTTTGCTTCTTTTAATAAGAGCTTAGAGATTTTTTGGAAAAGACCTTGGTTTGAGATCAGCTTTTAAACGAGCTCCAAAATTTGGCAGAGGCAGAAATGTTGCCATGGCAACCATTATCTAACACTGTATTACTGAACCTCCTGCCAGTTCATCCACAGTTGAATGCTGAAGGCAACCTTAGAGGGTATTATATGTTCTGTCCTGAAAGAGTTCAGCAGGCCCTACTGAAATAGACTGTGACTTGAGAATATGAACAGCTATGTAGGGGGAAAAAAAAGGAGGAAAATAAAAAGTTTTCCCTTCGTAAAGGTGAATGAATACACTCTATCTTGATAGTGAGTTTTCATCATCTTGGTTAAACTATTGGGTGTCTTTTAGTGAGTGGAGGCAGTTCACAGACATTTTAAATTAGAAGGATGATTACGCATTTTGTTCTAGAATAGCCTCCAAGTTTAGGATGCTGTCATCTTCATTTGCACTGCATTGAGAGTAGTGATCTGTTTGGGTCTGGGGAAGTGCTGTCCTTAAAGAAGTGCAGTCAAGACTGGAATCCAGTTAAAATTCAGTTGTCCTCAGACCAAGTACTGCAGATCTTCAGAGTAAAAGGAGGTTTTAAGGTTGGCTACAGAAAAAAATGGGCTAATCTACAACCTGCCTTCCTGAAGCTTCCTGTGGCTAACAGCAACACCATCTTATTACTCAAATGGAGGGGATGATTTTTTTCAGCATTGAGAAACAATAGCAGTAGTCCTACTGTAGTATAAAACTAGCACAGACTCCAGGGTAAGGCAGCAATACTGGCCTTGGCAGCCTGTGTTAGCTGAATTTCTTCTCTCAGCAGGAGATACAGATTGCCCAGCAAAACAGGCTCCGGGCTGTGCCCATCTCTCAGAGTGCCAAGTTAGGATGGAAGATGCACTATGAGTTACATGTGCCTTAAGGGTTGCATGTTGGCCACCCCTTTACTACTGCTTCCAAGTTATGTTTATACAATCTGGCCAGCTGGTTTTGGTGAAGTATCCGCAGTCCAGACAATCTTTAACATCTACAGTCCTTGATGTCACATGTCATTTCTTGCATTTTTTTTCACAAATAAGCACAGTGCTGAGCACCAAAAAACCCTAAAAGATATAGAATGAATTACCTGACTTGTGCTCATGTCCTCAGGTTTCCAAATCTCAAGGACTGTTTCCTGTACTTATGTTTGTTATTGCTCTGGAAATACTTATATTTATTTTGGCATTCCACTTTACAGAATTCTGTGTGAGGCAGTTGTTAGCCCAGATACCTTACTGCTCTGCATCTCTCAATGATTGCTTCCTAAACTGTTTCTTTGTTTTGAAATACTTGTACTGTGATACACTTGTCAAAATGTGCACAGAAAATAAGCCTCAACTAGAAATGCATGTCCAATAATGCAAAACTGACAGTTTCATTCAAATTAATGATGATTGATACAATTTGCCACAAGCATCAAAGCTTCCAATAACATTGTCTTGCTGGCAGCAAGAAAAAACAATATTTTTTTAGGTTTTGTTTTTTTTTTTCCCACTCAGTGGTATGAAGTGAACAAAGTTCGATTCTTATTTACACAAAATCTTTTGTTATTTAGCTTATGATCTAGTTAATATTAGCATGGTTCAATGAAATACCACAGCTCTCATGACATTAAGCTTGTTGTGGCTCATCTGTAATATAAGATTAAAAGAAGTATCACTTGGGCTACCAGTAAGATTCTACTTTTTTTTTTAATTGTTTGACTTCCGCGATCTACATCTAACAAGCTGAAATATTTATGTATAATGTATATTATAGAAATCTTATATATATTAATGTAGTATAAATATTACATAACATACATATTTTTCTATATCTTTATATATCTATATTTCAGTATTCTGAAGTAACTTTGTGGGTGATCTGTGTGTGGAGGAGTAGTTTTAAGATTTTATCTTTCAATCCTAGTAGCAGATTACTGCTTAAGGCTGAGAGAGTGCTGTTATGTATTTGAGACTGAAGCAGAAGAGATGCCAAACCTGTGGATTACTGGCAGGATTTCTGTTTGATTACAGGTGCTGTTTAGAGGAAATGGAAAGAAAACGTTGCCTGTAGATGTGAAGTTAGTACAGTAGTAGAAAGGATAGGAAATTTAATTGTATTTCAGACTCTTAAAGACTTTTAAACAAATTGCATACTTTTAAACAGATGAAACATGAATTCCACCTGATTTTCTTTTTAATTTACTTCTGCTACTTGGAAGCTAAAAAGCTTAGTGATAAGCCCTTGTCAAAATTGCAATATTTTCTCTGAGTTATTGAGGAGTAGATGTGTTTAATGTAGTCTTAGTTTTATATCCTTCATTCTGGAGGAAACACAAAATTTGAAAAAAAAAAGGTTTGGGTTGGTTTTGTTTTTCTGAATTTGTGTTCTGGAAGGTATTGTGAAAATAAAATTTTATATACCTCCATGCTATACCTTAGTAAATGCCATACCTTAGCTCTGCTGAAACAGTGCTAAGCAGAGGAGTTAAGTCACCTTTGTCACCGCAGGATTTTGAGCCTGCTGGAAGCTGAAGTAGCCTGAAAGCTGCTCTGGATTTGTCGAGGCACTGCGGGGTCCCAGCGGTCCGAGCAGCACTGCTTCTGTGCTGTGACTTCCATGCTGGAAGTGAGGGCCTCCATAAGCAGCTAATGCAGAGCTGCTTACCTAACATCAAGGGAACTGCCAGCTGACCCAGTAAGGCTTCTTACACTAAATAATGCAGCCAAAATAGAAGCCAAGGGCTGGCATGTTATAAATTGCATTGCTTATATCAGTCTTTCTTTCATTTTTCCCCCCCTTTTTTAACAGTTTTAGAAGTTGGCTGTTTACTACACAGCTGGAGTGGCTCATCCACCAACCACAAGCTACCCTATCATAAATGTTGTTTGTGCTTGTTAGGAAACTAGATGTATGGATCTTCATTGCTCCATTGGGCAGCTGGAGATCTAAGGGAGAGTGACAACTGTTAGTAAGCTTGTCTTCTCTTAGCCTCTCTTAACGGAGTGGTCTTTTATATTAGTAAGGATAATCATATAGAATAATACATAGAAAAATAAATGAACTTACTTTCCCATGAGAGCCAATGCAAGCCTTCCAAATTCAGCAGCTTTCATAATAAACTGAATGCATGTATGGTAAAGTATAATAGAAAACACATCAACTATTTTATCCTTTAAAATTTTCTATTTAAGATTCTATAGCAGTTTCAAAAGCTCTCCAGCTATAGCCAGTGCTCAGTATGTGCTCTTTTGTCTGGGAGATTCATAACGGTGCAGCGTGAAAATAAAGGACATCTCAATAATGAACAAAGAGCAAAGACTTTTCTGTCTGCATTGGGGATGAGCAAAACAACTTCCAAATATCATCTCCTGTGTTAGATGGTGTCCTCCATGCAATCACCCCCCATTTCCATGTAATCACAAAAGCAGTGCTGAGTTCTGATGTTCTGTGGACATAGTTCTAGATGCAGGAAAAGTCATCAGCTGCACAGAGGCTGAGGTTGCTTGGGACAGCAAAATAGCCATGTGAAAGATGGCCTGAGAGCTCTGTAATGCCAGGATTGCTATAGCCACTATCTTTGCACGCAGTTCTGTTGCTGACTCCCAGAGCTGGGGAAGGTTACTGAAAGGCAGTAATTGCTTCTTATTTTGCACTAAGACTATCTGAGACTCACTTTTTGCTTCAAACTCAGCCTGTTCCCATGCCTCACTATGGGGGCCACTGCTCCTCAGCTTTGGAGCAACAAAACTGAGCTTTAGCTGTTTTGGTCCTGAGAGGCTGAGCCAGCTCTGACACAGTGAGGATTTTCAGGTGCAATAGCAGCTTTTGGAGGAGAGCAAGGCTTAGAAAAACTTTCCTCTTGTGCAGTAAGGCAGATGGGATGTGTCTTGAAATAATATTTCCAAATCATTGTTTGAATAAATTCATGTTTTAAACCCAATGGTGTAGAATATTTCAGTCATTTTTGCAGTTCTCACATTTGTTCAGTACCCATAGGGAAAGCTATTACTAAAGACAGGAGGTAATCAGGGTTTAATGTAGAAGACTGCTGGGCTAGGATGTATCTATACTGTTGCATTCATAATAAATGTTAATATTTATTATTTGATAACTTAGTTTTCCAGATTTTTAATGATGCTACTACTAGTTAAGATGTTTTCCTGTCTTCAAAAGTTAAAAACATTTCAATATTTAAAATAACTACACTGTTCATTTAAAGGCATATGTTACGGCATATGTTTGTAGTTCTGTTTTTCTGAATGTGTAAGATTTTTCTTGCGTGTATTGGGATTTCATTCTGAACCTGGGGGGAATTAATGTTTATAGTCACCGTTTGAATTTGTTTTAGCTCTGATTGTTAAGCCTTCTCCTCTGGGAGTAAGTGAAGGAATCCCAAGGCGACATAAATGGAAACAAAAGAATGAGAAGAAAGAAAGGAAGGTGGTGCCAACAATAGCACACCTTTTTTTAGATCATTGATTTAGTGCAGAGGAGACTGTGTGTTGTAAATCCTCTATATACTCTGTACTTAAGTTACGTGGTAGAAATACCGTATTTTCCCATTCTGAAAATGAATTTTGAGCCATGAAGTTCAGCCAATTTAAAACTGAATTAACTACTCCAGCTAAGACACTCTCATGTTGTTATGTTAAAGGATTGAGCATCCCTCAAACCCCATGAATCTTCAAAAGCAAACTGAAAGTTTTTCCTCACAAACAGAGAACTGGTGGGGCCTTTGAGAGATCTTAGATCTTTTCTTTTTTTTTAAATCTTCATTTCTGGGGCTTGCTATTAAAATTGCTTCTTTTTATGTATCTGAAAGGTAGGATTTTTCTTCCTAAATGAACAATATTTAATAAGCTCAGAAAGGAAAAAAAAAAATAAGATTCCCTAATGGTAAACTGGTAAACACTGAATGAACTGGTTAGGTTTTTTTCCCCTGGCTCTAGTATTTTGTTGGCTGTTAAATTCTGGTCAGCAGTAGTAAATCATATGTGACAATGATGATGTCTTACAGCCAAATTACGGGTACTCTTAGCAATTTGTGTAATAAATATTTCCACCATATTTTCTGAGTAACCTGACATGGGATCACTACTGGAAAGTGCTCTGTATTTAATTCAGTAGGGAATTTTGCCTTCTCACAACCCCCCAGAACAGAATTAAAATTTAAAACATGTACATTTAGCAAAAATATTTTGATGCCAATGTGTCGTTCAACATTCCTTGCCTGTTAACCATGAAATATTTCTTCCAAGTCACATCACCAGATAAAACAGAAAGTCTAATCGATAGCCTTTAGCATTCAAAAAACAGATTTCAGTTTTCTCTTTGCAAGCCATGTAAAATGAATAAGTACCATTTTCAGCAACTACATTTATATTCTGACAGGAAGAAAAGCTGTAGGTTTGCGTGGGTGTGGGGAGTCCAAATGCTGCCTGTTCAATCAAAGGAACTCATTACTGAAGTTGATAAAGAGTGGGTATTAATACTAAGCGTGTCCATTTCATATTAAACGTATTATTCTGGCAGAAGAATATTTTCATCTCCAGATCACAGCAGAAGTAATTAAAATTCAAGGCATTACTTATACTTTAATTAAGCCAAACCATATTTCATAGGATTGTTTTGGCAGTATGAGGAAGAAGTCTGTCTCCTCAACAGTTAGTGAGGTGCTTATGACAAATTATAAAACCATTGAAGCCAAGTAGAATTGTTCCAGTCAATTAAGTGTGTCTGTGGAGGAATATATACAGTATGTAAGAGAGGAGAAAATAGAGCAGTATTCTAAAGTTTTTCAGACATATGCAGCCATTATTTAAAATCACAAATAATTAAATGCGTTCCTTTTTTCTCTCCATGTTGTCCATTGGTTTTGGTTGGACCAGTGATTCCGTGCTAACATGTTAGACATTAATAACAAATCCTTTGACCTGTTAATTTAGATTTCTCTAAATGACATGGCTCAAAGCACTGCTTCCATGTATGAGAAAATGTGTTTAAAAGCAGAGAGCACGCTAGAACTTATGGCACATAATGCTTTGAAATTTAATGGAAATGTATATTATTCTTCTTTGTGTTTGCTGCTTTCTTTTTAAATATTTTTACTTCCAAATGTGGATGTGACCTAGAAGTTTTTGTGATTTTGTGATTAGAATTGAAATCCTAAAAAATACTCCTTTTTTGTTGTTGTTTTTAAGGTTATTTTTCTGGAATGTAAGCAAGTGTTAACAGCAAAGCTTTCTTATTGCTATGGGGCAGGCTACACAGCAGGCAGACACCAATTTTCCTAGGTATCCTACCATGACAGAGGATTGGAACAGAGTGACTGGTATGTGCTGCAAATAGGTGACAGATACTGCAGCTTAGTGCTTCCTGAGTTGCTTCCCATTTCCACGGTCTAAAGTCTACACTTAGTGAGCAAGAGACACAAATATATTGAGTATTTGGATTTATAGTGTCTTTGATTAGTTTTGGCCTTTGTTTTTAAAAAACCCTATGAACAAAAAAGCTGAGGAAATACAGCCTTTTTAGTTCTATCTGAAGCGGTTTGTATATAATTAATAGCGAGCAGAGTAAGCATATACGGATGTAGGCTGCTGAGAACTGTTAGCAAATAGTGCAGCATTTAACATCTCTCCCACAGGCTTAATCAACTGCAGACAAGACTTTGGGTCTGGTAGATATCTGACTTTGGTCTTTACTAAAATTGGTAAAATGATTAATTAATATTCAGGGGACTACTCAAGAGGAATGTCTTTCTCTTGCATAGTAAAGAAATAAGGTGATACCATGGCAATGTTAGAATGTACGTGCCATATGAATATGTGTAAAGTGCTGGTGTATGCCAAGTATTGGCAAGACACTGGTCAAGTCAATCTTACATAGCTTGAAAACTGAGTTGGAAGAATATTTGTAGTTAATTTTGGTAAATAAGAGTAAGTCCCTATTTGAGTTAGCATGGAGCTATTGGTGCTACGTCCAGCATATTGCTTAGTTAGCTGTCTTTCTCTATGGCGATAGTGAAGTTACTGAGCTCAGTTTGTTGTAAATGATGTTTAGTCACGTGGATGATGCTTCCTATAAGTTAGCTTTTCATGGTAAACAGAGCTCTGGTACTGCCAAAGGTACTTCCCAGCAGATTGGCATGGGTATTTTGGAACTCCGTATCAAATGTGTTACGTCTGAACTTTAGTGCGTGAGCAGGGTGGTCCAAATGTGATTCATATCAGGGATCCTCCTGTAGTTGCATTTGAATAAATGTTGTCAGTACATCATGCTAGGGAGAGGATGTGTAGCTTTGCAGAGTGTTTGTCAGAGCACTCTAAACACTTCCTGTTTTAAAAAATTCCAAGAAATTTCTAATTAACAGTTGTGTACAAGTTCATTGTAACACTTGCATAATGTATGACAATGGCTGCAGAGGGATTTGAACAGTGATGCTTAGTAATATGAAAGATTCTATATTATTTCTTTAGTTTTTCATAATAGTCTCAGTTATTTCCCAGGTTTCTGGTATCTGAACGTACTTAATGAGTAAGTCTTACTCTGTTCAATGAAACTGAGCTTTTTAAGTGGAAATTGCACAAAAGATGCACACTGAAATTAAGCTTTGGAATCTGGCCAACTTGGTGAGGCAGGCTTTAAACTGAAGGAGTCGGGGACATGAGGTCCAAAGTGGCAATCCTTATGCCATTGCATCCAACTGGGCAATGAGCCAGGCCAACCCGAGCAGAAACAAATGTTCCTTAGCTGCCTCCCAAGGTGAGAACCAGGTCAGCTACCTCAATGGTATGTGTGGCTATGGTGGATCCTCTTGCACCCCTCCAGGGAAACCTGCGTGCTGGATTACCTCTCTGAAATGCCCGTACATCAACATGGGCTGCAGCAGGAATAAGCAGGGAGAACTAGAGATCTGTGTGCGGTCAGAGGGTCCTCATTGCAATTACAGAGACATGGTGGGATAGCTCACATAACTGGAATGCTGTCATGGATGGCCATGTACTTTTTAGGAAAGACAGAGCAGTGGGGAGAGGTGGTGAGGTTGGTGTCTATGCGAGAGAACAGCTGGAATGTATTGAGCTTTGCCTAGGGGTGGATGAAGAATCAGGAAGTTGATGAGACCTTCTACAGACAGCTGAAAGTAGCCTCAAGATGACAGGCCCAGGTTCTCATGGGGGACTTTCAACCACCCTGATATTTGCTGGAAAAGCAACACAGCTGGGATTATTAGATTTCTCTCAGATTTGATTATATCACTGGAAATGTTGAATATTAGGATTGAAGCTATCAAAATCAGATTTTCTGTGATATTTGCATGAACCTTCCATGTTGTTAGTCCATTTGTATGATACATTCTAACTGCCCTTCCCTCCTGCTTTGCTTAGTTTTCACAGTTAGTGAATGTATCTTGCTGTTCTGTCTCATTCTTCTGTGAAGGCAGCAGTTCCTTGGAAGCGGTTATCAGCCTCATTTCAGATAAATTCTACTCCTGTTAAATATTATTTGGACTGCAAAGTGCATCTTTCATACAGATGGAACACTACATAAGAGAGAGCTTTTCCTTGAGCTGGTTAGCGTATTAGACTGTTTTCTTGGATACATCATATAAGACTAAGTAATTAGTCACAGCTTTGAATTGTTAATCAGTTGGAATTCTGCATTTCTCCTATCCTGCACAAGTACTGTATCCCCATGATTAGATTTTCTCTCAGACACCCTCCAATTAAAACAGTTCTACTACTGAAAATAATCGATGCTGGGCCAGAGGAAGTGTATCCCTGAAAAGTGTAATTCTCTGATTTGGTGGACAGGACACTTGTCTTGGAAGTGCTTATGTGGGTTCCTGCCCACTTTCCAAGAATGTGTATTTTATTAAATAATCATAAGGCAAATGCAGACAAGTTCCATCTCCTCTCCAAGATAGTCACCATGACTGCATTAAGCCTTGCTTCTTTCTTTGTCCATTTACTGTGCATTGATCTAGGTACAGGAAGGTTAGTGATGTTTACCTCAGAGCACTGTGTAATCTAATGATGATAACATCTGATGATTGCATACAGCCCTTTCCTAGGAAGATGGCTTTGCATGAGGCTAAGAACAGCATAGAATAGGTCATCACACCTGGGGGGAATACTTTAACTACTTAGTTTTGTATGAATAGCAGGCACAAATACTGCTTTTCCTTTTCTGGTCTTTTTTTTTTTAATGAGAATGTTTCTGGGCGCTGTATCTACAAACATAGATTTTATGTTTGGTGTGTTCTGAGTACCAGATTCTTCCTGCATGGAGGACAGATTAAAACATTCTGTACAGAGCAGTATTTGAAATTTGTAGGGAACTTCAGTTTTAAAATAGTAAGTGAACCACACAAAATTTTTCCTTGTTCTTCTGAAAAAATCACTGCGTGATTTATTACTCCAGTAATAAAATTAAACTTTTTTTTAAAATGTATTTTGATAGCTATACTTTTCACCCCCCCTTCCTTTCTGGTGATACTTTTGGAGTAACCCTTGTACTGTGTATACAATAAAAGTGTCACAACTTCAAGAACACATTCATAGGAATACCTTTTTAAATACAACTTATTGTTAAATTTGCATGAAACATTGTGGGAAAATTCTCATAAACTACGAAATATTACTAGAGAGACAATCAAAATGCATAGGCTAATTGAATAGTTAAATTTTAAGAGTTTTGAGGAAAGCTTTTTAATCATGAAGAGCAATTACAGGGCTGAACGTTTAAGTCTAATATTTTGTGGCTTAGTATACTATTACTGATATTCTTTCATATACTTTCATATTCATTCATCTCTGATGGAGATAGCTGCATGTTTATCCCCTTCTTTTAACATTTTCTCTAATACTCCCTCTAGCACAATGGAAACGGACCTTTTGGATTAATTTAGCTATAGACTAGTTTTTCTGGTCAAGCCCTTTTTCCCCCCCCTTCAAAATCTGGTCTCCTGTTTAAGTCACATACAGAATACAAAACTTTCCATGAAAGAAAGCGTTGAAGGTTGCTCTTTAAGGCTATGAAATATTGAACTGAGGGTTAACGGAGAATTCTCTACAAAGAAATGCAGACAGAGATGTGAGATGTTTATCCATGTGAGAATAGATAAAAGGCTATTTTAGAGTAAAAGCCTTTCCAACATGTGCGCACGTGAGAGTGTATTAGCAAGACTGCAAGGCCTCTTTGGATATGACTCAGAAAGCTGTTTCTATTTAATTAGACAGGAAAATTGTGACACAGTCAAGGTATGTGTCTTAGAATAACAAGAGCGTTCAGCAAATTGCATTTAATGTTAGAGCTGTTGCAGAGGGAAAAGCAAAGCATAAACTTGAAATGATTTATTTTATTTTATAAAATAGCTTTTTTCCCTTTCTTTTTGTAGTGTATGCATTTTTACTATGTCTTATATAATTTTTTCAGTCATTTTCTTTCTTGTGGAACTGGTTGACTCCAGTTACATTGTTTTACAACTAAAGATAAAACTGCCTGTGAAGTTAGCAGAGCCTGTTAAATAAGCTGTCAAAACATGAACTGTTTCATACCTTAGAGCTTAGTAAGAAAGACAATTTTATACAACTTAAAATTAAAGTCTTTCAGTGTCACCTTGTGGGACAGCCTGGAGATGGATTGGTTATAGCCACTGTTCATTATGATGCATCTGTAGGCTATTCAATTTCAATTTCAGTAATAAATGGTGAAAGAAACATCATAGTCTTAGCAAAACTGGCATGATAAAAGGAAGTTTTTTTTATTCAGGAACATGTTTTAAATTAGAAGATTATAAATGGGGCTCGTAGTGTTATAGAAGGATTTGGGTAGATACGCGTCAGACATTTTTCTGTGTGATAGAGAATCCGAGTTTCAGATGGGTGAGAAAACAGCACTTTGGGTGAGAACCTCATGTACTTCAGAACAAGTATTCGACATCCTGTCTTTGCATTTCTACCAAGGGCTCTCTTCTGAAGTCTGACTAAAAATAATTTTTTATTTGGTGAGAATTTCATATTAATTCAATTACATGTGTAAGCTGTGTTTCATTTGCACACATGATAGAGTGAGAACTGACTAAAAGGTATAAAAATTAAATACTGGCTGTAATTAGAAGAAGCAGGTCTTATTTCAGTAGGAATAACTTTAATGTAATAAAGCTAGCAGCTCTGACCATCAGTTTTCTTTTTTAAATTCAGCTATTAGAAACTAACCACGTTCACATGAAAGTCAAAGGACAAACTGAGAATACTGTTGTCCTGGGTTCTTAGTTATATATTTGATTTGGGCAAGTGTGCTCAAAGGCCTCCAAGCCAGAGAATATTAACATGAGATGATTTGTAAATATGTTTCTGGGTTAGTAGTTCCTATGACCAAAGGAAACTTTTTATTGTAATCAAATACTAGCAAAAACGGTAGCGCTTAGAACTCTGATAGTTGTACCAGTCCATATTTGCTGAAGCAGTGATGAGTACTGGCACTTCAGAAATGATCTAATTATAGAGCAGTGATTCCTTGTAGAAGTTTTGACATTTTTAAATAAAATAATATCATTTGGAGTAAAACTGTAAATGGTGTTGATTTCTTCAAAATTAATGTCTAAATAGAAATCGACATTTATTTCTTGCTCTGCTGTTGCACGCTTCCCTGATATCTGCCTTTGGTCACTGCGAAAGGAAACCTTTGGTCTCACCCTTAATGACCATCCTCGTGTTCTCACAGTGGCAGATCCTGCGATGGAATTGCTCACTAGTTTGAAGATAGACTTGAATAAGACAAGAACTCTAAAGTAAGCCAGTATAAGCCAAACCAAAAATAGTGTAAGAGCAGAAGTAAACGAGAAAGTCTTACCTTCCGATCTAATTTCAGACTGAAATGTATAGAGTGAAAAGAGAAACTCAAGGCAGATTTCACCGTGCAGAGCTACTTGTTTAACAACCCCCCAAAAAACTCACCACATGTTGAATTCTTGTATTAAAAAATGAACTTGTAGTTCTTCTGAGATTCCTAGGTATAAGCCCTGTACATGTTATAAATGCATGCTCTGACAAAAAGTAATTGGGTCAAGCATAAAGATCTAGGCACATAATGTATAATACATCCTAAAGCAACAAATGTGTCATACTTCGGTTTAAAAAAAAAAAAGGTAGCAAAGGAAATACCATGTTTTTTTAAATCCATCCTTCCTTGACTTCAGAAATATTCTTTATAATTCGTTTTCTAGTTACATTACATTATTCTAGCCAACAACACCAAATGAAATAGAAGGATAGCAAACGAAATAGCATGGAGTAATGCAAGAATTCTTGATATTTTTTATGATTTTCAGCTGAGTCCAAAGAGTAATGCTGTAAGCACTTTTAAAATGTATCAACTGGTAGAAAATTAATTCTGAATGTACTTTTATTGGAGAATGTTAGATTTCAGCATTTTTTAATACAGAATGAACAATATTGAAAATTATTATCATTATGGATGCCAACAAAAGAAAGACATTTGGAGGACCTGAAAAAATACATGACTGAAATAGTCTGTGGGTTGGCCTAAGACAATGAGAGAGGCTTCTGTTGCTTTTTAGGAGTAGAAAGCCATTAATCCTCCATAGAGCTTAAAGCAAGATAGAATCTTAGAGGCAGTATTTTTACTGCAAGGGTTTTCTAAGTTAAATTTAGTTTTGGTTCTGAACATCATCTGTAGTTTATCTGCTAGTCAGCCTTGGTCAAGCCCGTTAGGGTTAAAATTTTATTGATCTTCCTGAGGGATTTCCTGCCCTATAGGGTGAATTGCTGTTTAAACAATAAACACTTATTAAAATATATTCCCTACAGTGAGGGAAGAGTGATTAAGACTAAAAAACTCAACAGCTATTGCTGGAATTTGCAAGCATTCGTTGCTATGGATGCAATTAAAATCCCGAATGATAATCAAGCTTTTAGGCCAACTCATGCCATCCATAAAAAAACAAATACCAATTTATTCCAAAAACATTGTCTTCAGCACATTTTGTTGTTTATCAAAACAAATACTGATGTAAATGCCGTGTTAATTTTGTTAATTATACTTCCACCAATATACCAACATTCTTTCAGAATATTAACTGCTTTATGCAAATTAGAGGAGGGGGTTAGAAATAGCTTTGCTGCTGCAAACCATTAATGTGTTCTGTGGTGTAAAGAGATCCTATTTCAACTGATTTCAGGATGATAATCCTAGTTCCTATCATCATTACCAGATCCTTAAGAAGGGAAGTAGGTTTGTAGCTCCTGGCTAGTGAGAGTTGTATTTTCAAATTTTGTATGGACCTCATTCAAGAAATACTTAAAAGTTTCCAGTCGTAACCAATTCTCATTCTTGCTTTCAGGCTTTTAGCAGTCCTGTACTCACAGGACTCATTCAGTCTTGCTTGTCACGCCCTGTCCCATTCAGCATACACCAGTATCTTTTTCTTTTCCATACCAAGATGGACAGGTGCCAAAAACATAGACCAGTGAACAGTTCTTTTGCTCTGTGAGAGATAGCTTCTTTTCAATCTCTGGGGCTTTCTGCGGGCTTGTGGTCTGGCATTCATTTAGCCCATCAAATTCCTAATGGTGAGGGGAGCTCTTGATGGGTCCGCCGTCATGACTGTTGCCAGGCCAGAGTATTCCTGAACAACTTTGTTTAAGTTAGACATCATTTCTGTCTTTGAATAGGTTATTTTCTGGGATTACTTTTGGGATATTCCTCACTGAATGATATGTTTGCCGTTATTACCATTCCTTCAATCCTGATACTGCAGAGAAAACCAGGAGGAAGCATTGCTAATCCTGATAATAGCACTAACAGCATGAATAATCCTAGAACTCCTGAAACCTTCTTTGTTTGAGTCTTTATCTGGCAATTAAGACCTTTCTTTTTAAGGATCTCTTGGACTGGAGGTTCCTTCAGCTCCTTTTGCAGCACTGTCCACCTCCTAGCATGGGAGCTGGATGTTCTCTGAGGTTGAAGCTGATGGAAATGAGGACAAAAGTCTTCTAGGGGATGTAATGACTGAATGGTCACGGGTTTTCAGTTGATTCATATAAAGGTTATTCTGCAGTATTTGTAGTATTGAAATATTTCATTAAGTCATTAGTGCTTAAGGAGAAAGTGTGTCAGTAGCCCAGGACGTTCCAAAGAAAAAGAGCATTTTGAAAACATTTTTTTCCTGAACTATTACACTTACATTAAAAAAAGCTTATGTATCTCTGAAAATAAAGATTTTTTTTATTATTATTTTTTTAAAATGTAGTACGTTTTAGGTTAATCTTTTCAGGTTCAAATGAGTATAATGCTAGATGGATAATGAGTTGTAGATAAGTTGTTGCCAGGTTTGTACTTTCCTTCAGCACAGTAATGTTTGTTGTATAAGACTTGGTGGAAAGTAAGTCTTCCTAATGAAACTTTTAGTTTGAAGTGTCTACATTATATAGTAATGTAATTAGTTAAGAAATCAATCTAACAAGGTGCTGAGAAAAAAAAATGCAGGAAGTAGAAAATTCTCCAAAACAAGCTGTCAGGAAGCTGTTGTACAGCCTTCTAGAGAGAGTAAGCTTGTGCAAGAAGGACTTTAAAAAACACCAAGATGTACTGAAGCATGAGACAGAAACTTCTGTTTGACTTACAAAAATAGGCCAGGTTGGCCAAGGTACAGAAACTCTGACAGTTTATGGAAAAGCAGGAGCATATTTAGGGAAAAAGATCTCCAAGGAGTGGGGTGAGGTTTAGAAGTTATTGTTGTATTGATGCTTAACATCCTTTGTGAAAGCAAGGACAAGGGGACAGTTGGGTTTTGTTTATATCGTAAAGACTGGAACAGCTGAAAGGCTGGATTTATTAGCTCAGCCATGAGCTGTTCACGGAGCTTTGTGTTCAGCATATTGTGCTGTGACTTCAGCAGAACAGAGCACATTAATTCTCAGCGATGATAATGAACTCTCAGAGCAGGGCATGAAGGAGCTGAGGAGAACCATGGGACACAGAGTAATGGTTTCATAAGCATGCTGCCATTTCCTGGCTCTGCATTATGTTTCACAAAGACATTAAAATAGGTTATTTCCAAACAATGAGTTTTCTAAACTGAACAAATCCATTTAAACATAAGCTAGCTCTTTTGCCATAATAGCATAATAATAATAATAACAACCCTACTGCTCTCTCTTAAAATACAGTTGTAACATTTCTAAATCTATTGTGACTTAACGCTTCCCACAGCATGAGGAGTACCGACAGTCAATTAAAATGCTCAAGGAGAAATTAACTGTAGGAGCAGATGAACCAAACAGATGAAAGACGTGTAATTATTATTTCTTATCTAGGAAATACTGCTTCAAATAAAATATATTTAAAAGAAGCATCACTGAGATGCTTACATGGAGGCAAAATCTATAGATTCCTTGTTTGACTGACTATTCGTTTTAATTTCAAATCAGGCCTTCAATGGTTTGATTCCACTCGGAAGCTCATTCTCTGTTAGCATTTCAGTGACAGATACCAGCAAAATAATTTTCAATATCTATTTAAGAAATTCAGGATTTAAATATCTTCCATCTTCATTAAGATATTTCCAAACCCTAAATTATAATGAAGAAGTAAATTTCATATAAAACAGATTCCTTCTACTTCTGTCTTTTGTTGAATAAGGAAACAATCATTCTTACCCTTTCTCAATTACTATCATTTTTATCTGACTTTAGGGTGCATAGGGCTAAGTACCTAAGGCTGTTAAAGGATTATGCGCTTTACCTTCCAGAGTATAAGCACATACTAAGACAAAATTTCAAAATTCTGAGATGAGACATTTTGCTGGTAAAACTTTATCAACATGATTACTTGACTTTAATAATACCAGCTAAATTCTCAATGGTAAGAACCTATAGATAAAGAAGTTTGAGTGTAAAGTAATTGCAGACAGTGGAAGGCAGTGGAAGATGAGTTTAATTCTGTATATGTACAGTATGAAAAAAGTGATAGAACACCATTCTTTTAAACTGCAAATTACCATTTATTAACTGGAGCATCTAATAGGACAAAAGTGAAAGTGTGAACGGAAACTTGTAGAGTAGTTATAGTGCAATCTTTTAATTAATGAATAGATGAGAAGCTTGTTTCTTGTCCATACCTTAGGCTTGACTTTTAGGTTTTTAGGGTTGCATGCTCAACGGGAGACACTATTTACCCAAATACTACTTGTAATTATGGCAATAGTACTAGAGGTCTATTTAAATACATTTTATACTTCAAGTAGCCTTAGTCCTGCTAGAAAGCTCTTAATGGCTTAAAAATACCCCCAGTTTTAGGATAAGAATAAGTATCCAAGAGCCCAGGATAATTGTAACTTGCTGTTAAAGCATTTGGTATCTTTAGTAGGTTACATCACGACACGTCTTTTGTATTTGATCTTACTTCTTGCAGGAGATTTTATGCTACTAGGAATAGAAATGGAGACAGATAATAGTTTTATTTCCTCCATTTTCCAGTTCTGCCATAACGTCTTTATGTGTAAGTCTTCAAAACATTTGTGGCTGAATAAATGAGCTCTTGCACTATGCATGGTTAGAGATCTCAATTTGTGTACAGCTTTTCTAGTGCAGTAAAGTCACAGTTCAAAACATTAATTATTTAAAGTCAGTATATTAAACAAAAGATATGTGTCATCAAACTGGCAGCAGTACTGCAATAATTTTCATGGCCCTTTTTTTTCTGACTGTCTCAAATAATACTCCATAATGCATTAGGATTTAGAGGAACTCCGTTTTAAGCTTTTTATGGACACATACTTAGTATTTTTAGACAAATACTCAAGTTAGACTTCATAACTTAATTGCTGAAATAAATTATTTGAAGCATGACCCGAGTTTACTTCCATATATGAATTTTATATGAAAGGATTAATGCTGGCCTTTGGAAAGCAATCCCAGTTCTCTTATTAAGACACCATTCCGTTTTACAGGCAGCTTTGATCTGCTATTCTCTAAAACTATGCAGCTTTATTTAATAGAGGTTTTGTACTGGATATGTACTTAGGAAACTAAGTGATACATTCAAATTCTTACTTAACATTTACTGAAAGACTGTAATCCTTATAAGATGAATAAACAACCAAATATTAATAACTTAGAATAACTCATAATAGTAACTCCAAATAACTGAGTAAAAGATGAATAATAAATGCTGTGCTCCAAACAGTGAAAATATTGCTGTCAGCAAAAAACAACATTTCTGAAAAAGTACTGAAAATTGTATTTCAAAAAAAGCCTCCAGAGATTTTTTTATGCTTATGTAGAATTACTTATGTGTTTTCTACCTCTGCTCAACTGTACAGTATTTCTTCTTCCTAACACTGTCCTATAGTTAGATAATCATTGCCAATGACTCTCATCATCTCCCTTCACTGCAGTAATACCAAATGGTTTACCACTGTCAGGAGTTTGTGAAATTGTGAAATGTGCAGGAAATGTTTAGGTTTCTGTCCCAGCTCTCTGCTCTTTCTCTACTTCTCTGCAAGCTGCTGCTTCTCATTAAGGGGCAGCTTGAAAGGAGGAAAGATTCTGCAAGACTGATACAGAGAATGAGCCAAGTAAGCAGAGGAAGAACGTAAATTGAAAGATGTTACAGTACTGCAGGCAGGCACGGTGAGGGAAGTGATATCCTGAGTGATTTGGAATGACAACACATTGAGTCAGTGGGTTGGAAAGGATCTTTGTGAAGTCTGAATGAGAAACAGGGGAATGCTGAGAAAAAGAAACTAGTTTAACTAATTAGTTAGGGAAAAGGACATGAATAGATATATCATCATGATTTTCACCTCACAAAGCATTCAAATATGTTTAATCTGAAGCCCCACTGAAAAGTTATGTACATAAAGTGAAAAAGCACTTTGGTGACTTGCTGGTATGTGGATTAATTCAATATTCACAAGTGGAATATTTTTTTATAGAATATTTTTTAAAGAATACTTTTTCATTATGCCTTAGAAAACAAGAAAGGAAATTAAAATCGGATCTAATTAGATTTTAAATTACTTGAATAGGATATTCTCACAAATACAAAAGTTTTTGGCCATTGTAGATTATTTATCAAGTTATCTTGCTACAAGTTATCTTGCATGCTCTAAACCATTTTCTTTGACTATGACTAGTTCCCTGTTTCATGAATGATAAGGTATGATTTGCTGCTTCTATTGAATATGCTCCTGGTATCTCTAGAGATTTAATGTGTGTTATATCAGCTATTGCAAGTTGATAAGTGTCACATGTTCTTTTCTATTTTCATGTTCTGTAATACAAGCTGTTATACAAGTTTCTATGTCTCAGGCTTTTCAGTCAGTACGTTTATTTTGTAATTCAAAGGATACTGATGCAACCAAAGTGAACCAAGGAAATGTAGACAGCATGAACAGTAGGCACAGGAAAAAAACCCAAAAATTGGAACTGAAAGAGAGTATTGGATTAGAATACATAAGTTTTTGGTACCTGATTAAAAAAAAAAAATCTATAAAATTAAGGTACTTAAATCCCCTAAACTAAAAGCAGAAATACTATTTGCACTGCAGTTTGCTTCTCTCTGGATTTTGCTGGGGGGTGGGAAAGGTTGACATTCCTTTGTATCTAACCGTATCAGACAGAAAAGTCACCCCCCATCCTTTGGTACCAGGTTGCCTCTGAAATTCATGAACTGTTTTGTTCTCCCTAACATATGACCTAAATGAGTTCAAAGAACAGGGAGAACATTTTAGTCTAGTGGAAATTTTGATAAATATTTTCAGCCCACATCTAAAATACAATTTTGTCTAGCTGTTTTCTACAATATTGATAAAACAGACAGCTGATACGTGTCTGAGATAGGGGTATGGAGACTTAAATCTCTTTATGACCTGTCTCAACCATCTGATATCACATTGCTTTCCTCTGCAAGACTGCAGACCACATAGGCTGATAGTTCTATTTTACAATTCTTGTGGTCATAAAAGTATAAGTAAATTGGAAAAAAAAAAAAAATTCAGTCTTTTTAGAGAAAACATTCTTGTCGCTAATTTTGGTAAATGTGTGCCAGCAATTATTAAAACTTGCTAATTGAAAACCTGATATGCAAGTATCTACTGCAAAGTCATCTTTTTGCTCTTATTTTCAATAATGCCAAATGTCTCTTATTTTATTAAAATTTCATTTTAGCTATTATTTTATAGCTAACCATGCATTGAAAGGAAGGTTGGGCTTGGTGGACTAGGACCTCCACAAGACCCTTCTAGCCTGTGATTTTAAATTGTTACACATGTAATTGAAAAGATCTATGAAATACACTGTGACAATACGGGGTTGCCCTGAAAAACAGGACCTGCAGGATTGCTGGAGTTAATGTGTTTATTCCTTTCTCAGTGACTTCTGAATCCATTCATTTACAAAGAGCCTTAAAAATCCCATAAACTTTAATCATCCTTTATCGACTTATTTTCTTTGTACTGATCTAGCACTGGCCATTTTTAAATGGAGTTACAAAGTAAAATTAGCCCACTGGTCAGTTCAGAGGGTAAGTCATGTATTCAAGAATTCCTAGAGTTTCATCAAAACTAGCAAACTGCTGCCTCAAGATACTGAAATTATTTTTTAATTTTTTTTGGTGCATGGTTTTGGAGGTTATTTATAGTACAGTTATTTGTAGTATAAACACCAGAGTGTTTGAGAGAAGGTGTTGGATTTGCATACAAGGAAAAATAAGAGTGTCAGCCAGCCTATCTGGTAGTAGAACACATGCACGCATATATTCTTTGGTAAGAGAAAGTGAGAGGGATGCCAATTCTTCCATCCCATTGACCTTGTTCAGTGAGCCTCATCTAGATTACGTTATACCAATCATCATACACTTGGATCTGGTTGTAAATGTGATATGACATATAGACTTTGATGGAGCTGCTTTCCCCTTCCAGGTATTTACACTTCAGGCTGTGGGCTAAATTTGGGGGCTTTTCTGTCTAAAAATTCTCTACACTAAATATGCAGTGGAGAGAGAGAGAAAATAAAAAAAAAAAAAAGTCACCAAAACTCCTCCAAGGGATGGTGTTACTAGATATTATTATTCCTTGGACATTTTCCATGTAATTTGTAGTATCTTCAGCTAATGAAACAAAACTGACACTCTCTTATTATTTGACAAGATAATTATCTAGCATGTAGTAAACAGTGTTTTATACAAAGGCTTCGTATTTTCTTAATAGAGACAATCCTGTTCCCTTTCTGATCTAAATATTAAAATGTTGCACACTTTAGATTGTGTAATTTTATTTCTGGATATTGAAGCGAGGGGCTGCTTGGTTCTAGTCAAATAATTAAATCCTGCCTCATCTGTTTTGTTTGTTTTTTTTTTTTGAAGACTCATTGAGTCAAACTTTTGAACATATCTGCTGAAGACATAGTTACCGTAAGGATTAATTTATCATTGTGGCAAGGTAGGTACTGCTAGACTGGCCAAAATGGTCATTGCACAGTTTGCTCCAGCATGAAGTAGTAGCATACCATGACAGTTTAGTACCACCTAATACTGTTTAAAATATTTTAGATATATCATTATAGGACAACTATAGGATGGTGTTTTCTAACTTTGTTTATTTAGTACCAGTATAGAGTAGCACCATATTGTAAAAGGAGTTTAACTGGGAATTTTATAATAGCTGCATATCATATATGTGTATTTTATAGAGAGATTACTCATGTCTTCTGCAACCCAGGAGTAACTTGTTTCATGTTCTCTAAAATGGGCATCTGTGGGTTCAGTTGTTTCGCGTATCCTGACATCACTGCCTATTTTGACCTTCTGTATTTACAGAGCGTATACTTAACTCCATACAAATTTAAATCAGTTATGTCTTATCACCATGCTTTGCATGGTGGTAATTGCGTTAACAGCCAGTTTCCAAACAGAAAACGGTCAATTCCCCAAGAGTTGGAGACATGTAGTTCCTCAGTTCTTGTTTTCCTGCCTCAGAGTAGGCTCATATGAATGCAGAAGACTTCTATATGAATACTGTCTAATGATATGGTATTTGCAGAAATTGATACTTGAAATGATGCATTAGCTTGCTCTATACTGAGTGTTTTCTGAGGGGTATTTTTCGTTTGCTAGTTTTTTGACAGTAAAGCTCTATGTAAGAGTAAAGGCAATATGTTCTTGTTACAGTCCAAAAATGTTCAGATTTTAACAAAAATAGATACATCTTTTTCCTAATATCCAGGCTGAAAAGCAATAAATATATTGGCTGGTTTTCAGTAGTGGCACAATGTTTCTACCAACAAATAACAGTAGAAATAGTGAACTGTTTAAAAATAAGCAATCAGGCTGGTGGTTCTTACAATGGAACCTAAACCTTATGGTTATCCATGCAGTACTTTTAGGAAGAGGATTACAAACTTCCTCATCATCTTGATATTCCTAAACTTATTCCCCAAACCTGATCCAGTGGGGGTCAGCTCTACTGACTGAGAGAATTAGGCAAGATTAGTGCTTTTGAGTGACACTAACATCAAGGTGGAGAGGTTTTGAAAATGAATTTTCCTGGAGATATTTGTTTGAATCTGATCTCTCACTTTACATAGACATTGGAATAGTTAGCTGTCATCACTACCTACAGAGCTGTAAGACAACCAGTGTTTGAGAAAACATAGAGCTGTCTAATTATATGGAAATGTCATGAAACTTGGAGGTAACAGGATTATTTTCTTCATGTATGTAGTTTCTCCCTTTTTTAACTGCTTCTTCCTTGCCAAGCCGTTTGACTTCTCTATTAATACAAGTGCAGTATACAGATTATTTCAGCATCCTTTTCATTTATTGATGTGGCAATACAGGCTGAGTCTATGGTTCAGAGCAGTTCTTGAGGCACTCCCCATGCTGCTCTCCAGGCACGTTTTGCTGCATCCTGCTTCGGCACGGGAGGAAACCACACGGTGCCCTGCTCTATTGTGTACTCAGTTTTTCTTTCAAAGCAACAGTTGGAAAATAAGCCAGTACTTTAATACTCCAGTCAGTCCCCCAGTATGCAGAATGGGCAGGTTCAGGGCTGCAGGCTTCTCAGTTCTGCTTTTGAGATGCCACCAGGACGTGCATCTTGGAGCCAGGGCTGCCGAGCTCACTGCAGAGCGTCCGCACCCTGCAAAATTGCTTCATACCCAGAGATCCAGCCATGCAACTCAGAGCACCCCTCACAGTCCTCCCAGTATTGCCAAGTGAAGTATAATGAATTACAGAAATAAAAACAAGCTACTGAGAACTTCTTTTATCCTTTCTGATGTGATCATATCTCCCAACTAATTTGTGTAATTTCTTTGTCCTTCTCTCTTTCAACAAAACCAAGCTTAAATTGCTACTGCAGTTATGTCCTGCTATTCAGTTCTGTTGCATTCCCACTATTTTACTGTCTGCATCACATTTGTCCGCAACAGCGATGGTCACTGTAGCATTCTCGATGTTATCAAGCTTTATGAATGAGATACTTTTAAACTGTTTTTTCCTCACTGAGGAGACGCTTTATAAAGATCCACTTCCTCTGTTCGTGTACAATAAATTAAGGCCTACTTCAGAAATGTTGTAAGCATTTAGGTATGTGAGTACACTATATGGTTGAATCCTTCTTGATGAAGTCATTTATTTATCTGTGTTATAAATTAAGGAAATGGTGAGGAACACATGGTACTGTAGTTTAAACCAGAAAGTAGTGTGAGGAAAAAGATACGAACAGTGAACAATGGAGACAAGAGAGCAGGTAGACACAGACCAGCATCCAGTTGAGTACAAGATTGCAATCATGTTAATTATTTTCCTAGCGTATTACTTCTTCCTGGCTTGCAATTCTTTTATGTAGTCTTGATACCAGACGTTGTAGGACATATTTACTTTGCTTAGCTTTATGAGCCTTCAGAGTGCAATTCAGAACAACAGGCCTAATTTAATTGCCCTAAATCACTCTCAGGAGAAGCCTCTCTTCTGCTGAGGCATCTAGAGAGTTTTGTTTCATATATTGGTATGTGGAATTAAACAGTGTGAATATTCCGTAAAATGTACTTCTCTCTCTTTCCCACTGTGTTTTCAGATAAGCCTGGAAAGCATCTGTCAAACTGAGGGCATTACTACAATTCCAGTAATATTTTTTGAATAAGAACTCAAGGATACTAGAGTTCAAAAGATAATCCAGCTCTAACTGCAGCAGCTATGATTTCTAACATTCATCTTTACCTTTGAGAAAGTATTTTTTTTTTTTTATCAAAGTTGAGAATAAAAGCCATGGGTGAAGGAAGGGTTGTTAGTATATTGCCCTCCATAAGGACTTACTGTTCTGTTCATTTGACCAATAATATGATAAAAATATCAATAGTTAAATATTAATAAGCATATATTTTGTCTTCACTCATGCAAGCAGCTGCATTACCTGTCATTAAGGCATTCTTGATATTTACTGCCTGTGGTCAAGTATTTCAAGGTTAAAAATGCAGAGTTCAAAGCACAGTCTCTTTCTCTACCCACGTACGAGTTTGGTGTTGCATATGAGGAGTAGGTTTCCTCTTCTCCGCATCGGCAGCCAAAAGGACTGCTCCACCCCTTGTCCGAACACTACCAGGCTCAGGGGGGACACCCTTCGCAGAGGTGTACTCTGCCCTTCTAGATAGAGAGACTCCTGAAAGATTTTGACTCAATCATTGGTGTTTCTCTGCAGGCTGTAAAAAGCAGCAAAGTCAACTGTTACAGTGTTTCCAAGATGTATTGTTTCCGTGATAAGCTCATGGTTTTCCTATGAGTTATTCCAAAGGCTCAAATAATAAACATGCAAATGATATGTCAAGATAGGAACCAACTTAAGCTTTTTATCCTACCTTTAAGAAGTTTTAATTGGAAGTAGCCAACTTTCAGATAATGGCACAATGCTGCAAAAGGATCTTGAGTTGTGGAAGGCTCTGAAATAAAAGAATTGCCAACACACGAGAATGTTTTCTCACATTTCAGTGACAGATTATTTCAGAGAACTCTCTAGCCTGTTTCCTATTTCCTTTGCCCTTGGTCTGCTGAGTAATGTTTGCATTTTGCCCTAAAACAGCATATCTCCTCTCTGGGCGGAAATTTCTGATAAATGTTTTCTGTTTAACTTCCTCCAGCATCTACACTGAACAACGCCTTTGCCAGGGATCATTTCCTGAGGTCTCTACTTTCTGCTTTCTGAACAATATGTAGCCTCAAGAGCGTGTCCTGCCTGCCTAGTACCACTGTGTTACTTAGGATTGCAGGAAATTTCCAGTCTCTAATTATTTCATAAATCGCTCCAAAAATTGTTGCCTTATTATTCTGTGGGGGCTAACTAATTTTAACTTTAAATCAATTTTAATTCTACTTTAATTTAATCTTTTAACTAATCCTGTATTACTGAATGAAAAAGTAGTAATTTTGGAAATAACAATGGAGATATTTAAATTGGAAAATGCTGAAACAGGATTATGTCAGAAAGAAAATTTCACTTAATTTTTATTGGATGCTTCCAGTTTGGTTGGGAACATGTTCCAACAGGATAAAGTTGTGTCAAAATTTATCAAACTAGTTTTGATCCCTTAAATGCTATCTGAGCTGTATAGATTTTAGCATTACCAATCATGACTAAATTTTGCCATGAGAATATGATGGCACTTTTCCCTTGCTTTCTGTGTGAAGACTGTAATGAAGCTGTGTAATGTAGTGTGGGATTTTTTTCAGAAGCTGATGAAATTTTGATAGAAATATAATAGAATACTGTGTGTACCTCTGACTTTTTTTAGTCTGTTTACTTAACTGTCTTCTGGATTAGCACAGCCAGGTAAGAAAGGTAAATACAGCCTTGAATTTCATTCCTGCTTTCTGTGAAGCATGTATCAAAAAAGGGAAGCAGATAATCATTGGTCAAGCTCAGGGTGCCAGATAGCTTAGTTCAAGTTATCAGATGCAGAAACGGACTATAAAAGGTTACTGGAACTTATAATTGTGTTTTTCCTAAAATTGTGTCCAAAAGCCTAGAGAGATGAGAAGTCTTTATTTTCATCTTTTGTTCTAAAGCTTCATTTATCAACTGGTTTTTGGAACAGAAAATTGTTGGAAATCAGCATAGCTGGGTATGTGATCCGTCTCCCTCAATTTTCATTTTTTTAAATGTTTACTTTTTAAGTCAAGGGCCAATAACGAGAAAAAAAAATGAAAATTTCTGTAAATACTTTAAAAATAAAATTCTTAATCATGTTACACTAGAAAAGAATGAAGTATCTACCAAAGACTTAGATTTCTTATTTCCTGTTGCTTCGGCATCAAAACTCAGAAACATAAATCTCTCCTTAGTGTTTCAGTTAAATTCCATAAATTGTTGCATTTGGGAATTGGGATTTAGATGTCTAAACTCTGTTGATTTTTATTCGAATTTTTATTTTCCAGAAATCTGGAAATTTTGATTCTGCTTTCCTCATTTGATATCAACATTGACTTATATTCAAGTCTCAAAGCAGAATAGAATTTCATTAAATTCTCACTTTTTAGAGGGTGTATTTTTTGGCTATTTTTTAGTATAGTCTTTTATTTTTCTAGGAAAAAGTGAGTAAGCTTTTGGATTTTGACTTAAGGAATCCTTATCTGGATGGAGCTCACATTTACTGTTGAGAGAAATCCTTGAAAAAATGTTAAAATCTTGGTAGAACGTGAACCTTTCTGTCAGAGAAGCATTTGCACATTACATTGCAGTTCAGAATATTGTAATGACATATGTGTCTGGGGTAGTTATTTTGGAGTTAGCTCAAGTGGAAAATTTCATTGCATAGCTACTTGCTCCTTTTACGGGTACTCAGTGTGCATTGGTGAGCTTTGTAAAAGGTCACACAGCCCCTTGGAAAGTGGAAGAAGATTCCTCAGAGTTGGTGTGTCCATTGAGCTGTGACAAGGGATCAGTATAAAGTCAGAACTGTTGTGCTGAGCTCTCTTGGCTTCCTGCTGCTAAGTTTGGAGCTCTGCACCTTGCTAAGACAATCTGACTTCCTGAGCCTGACGTGTGTCAGAGGTTCTACACTCGGGTTATGAGCATCCCAACCTTGGTGCAGTCTAGTGTGGTATCTCTCTGGCTGCACTGGACCTCTGACACTGGCATCAGTCCTAAGGTCGATGGTAGTGATGTGTTTGAATCAAACCATAATGTGCTCCAAAATAGCTGGCAGCACTAATCTCAGAGAAATTAGCAAGAAAAGTTCCTGACCTTAGAGTTTATAGAGTAATTAGCATGAAAACTGTAATTTTACATTTTACAGTAATTTATCCAGGAAAAAAAAAAACTATTTAGTCATGAGACTTAGTGCAAAGTATGACACTTCCCTGTATAAGTGGAAGAAACCAGTTTTCAGGTAAAATGAGTACCTTAGCAAATTTCTCCAGAAATCTTAAGCCTCCTTGAAATGAAAGAAAAATTTCCTACAAGATAGTTGCGAAGCTAAAAAATAACAATTCTTGAGAGTTACAGCTGGACATACTTTTTTTAAAGCTGAAATATCCTATAGGATCAAGATAAAGCACATGATATAATGTTACATGTTTTATGCTGTGGTCTTGGTAGGCAATTGCTATTTTAGAAGACTAGAGAACACATTGGGATGAATTACAGTGAGGTTGTTTTAGAACAGCTTTCATTTATTTTACACAATAATATTCAGCAACATACCACCCCTTCCTGTCTGCTAAAACCATTTTCTGTTGTCCTCTGAGTCAAAGTGCTTAATAGCTTTGCATTTACAACGCTTAAAATTTAGGTTTTTATGTGCACGTACCAGTGGCAGCCAATGATTCATTAGAGTTTTAGTATGAAAATAAAAATTGGTAAGTGAGCTACATTCATATTGGAATGAGCTTTAAATTTAAAAATCTATTAAAACAATTCTTTCAAGACAACATGTAAAAGGTTGACTTTTAAGCGGACCGACAAAAATTTGTTAGCTTAAATTTATATCCAAAACATACTTTATAAATAATAATAAGGTAGATCTTGACTGTTCTCTCATATTCACCAAAAAGGTGTATCTTTAAAAGGTTTTTTTTGAAAAAAAAAAAAAAAAAAAAAAGTACTGCCTCCAGAATAACTTCTTTTCTCTAAATTTCTCTTCTGCTAATAACCACTATTTGACTCCAGATGGGTGCTGATCTATGCTGTTAGATATGATTCTCCATATATTGCACAAGTCATGGACTCTAATCAGCGAATTTTATCATGAAACTTGCATCATTTTCCACTACAGTAAAAATGTAAAATGTGTTCACTTTTAAATCCGGACTACATTTTTATTGGAAGTCTAGGACTACATTTTTATTGGAAGGGTGTTACAAAGAATTATATCTAGTTTAATGTATTTTAGCTTGTATACTATGCTTGTATGCACCTATTCCCTCAAACTGTGTTGTCAACTGATAAAGAAAAAAGTAGTGCTGGCTTACCAAGATTTTTTTTAAATCTTTGTAATTTATCTTGAAAGACTCCATAGTCAATATTATATAGCACTGTGAGCTTGCTGCTTTATTACCCTTATTATTCAAGTGTAGAAAGATAAAGTATTGATTTTTGTTTGGTTTGTGTGCTGTAAAAACAAAGGAGAAATGTCACTTTTGAATACCAAGGGTATACGTCCGTTGTTTTATTGATTTCAAATTAAATAAAAGCTATGTAAGGCAGTAGTTGAAATTGCTTTGGGGAAAATAAACACACTGAAATTAAAAAAAAAAAAAAGTCAAGCAATACCACCGAAAATAACTTACAGCAAGTTTGTCTCCCCAGCTGAGCTTTCAGAAAATCTTTTGTCATTAAATTCAAAGTAGTGTAGTATAGATAATGTACTTTAATATACTTTAATGACAATAGAGATTGACTCTACAAAAAAAGAACAGTACAGTTCTCTGTTTTGGTGGTTCGCCATCTTTTGGGGTATTTTAATGTCTTCGATGACTTACTTATTTTGGATATTGAATTTGGAGATACCTGCCAGCTTGGATTTTGCCAGTAAAAATAAGAAAGATGCTCCTGTTTCCTCTTCTTCACAACATACCAGCTACATGTTCAGCACTGTTCATCTTTGGTTACCTAAATGATTATCTAATCTTGTTAATTGTCCCGCTTTTGTTATCTGTGCTACCAGTAGTTAGCTTTTTTTTTTTTTTAAGTCTTTTGACCCTGAAAATAGCAAGAAGTGTTGGTATAATGTGATGATGTTGGCACTATCTTCTGGCTTATTTCAATGCTTAGGAAACTTCTGGCAATCCCCAGAGGTACCAGTCCAAACAATAAAAGATCTAATATATAGACATGAGAGGATGGTATATAGGACCTTATAGCTAGACTGTAATAAAACATAAATATCCAGAGCTGAAAAACAGAAAAATAAGGGGAGGGCTATCAGTATCATTTCCACAGATAGCTCATCAGACTGTTGGATTTCATGATTTTGATTTGAAAGCACAGAATTAAATATTTAACATTTCCTGGTTCCCTTGGGTGAATTCATGGTTTCCTATTTCTATGTTTCTTTCTACTACTTATTGTAGTGGTTTGGACATGTATTATTAACTGAGATGAGTTATGAGAAAGATTACATCTGGAGAACATACAAAATATTTGGTTTGCTGAGCAAACAGAAGTGTATATATATATTTAAATTCTTACTGAGCTGGTAATGCAGTGATGTTTGACTTGTTGACGTAAAGGAGTCATTTACTGATTTTAAAAAGTATGATTAAAGGACACCTCTAATGATTAGATAACAAGGAGGGATCAAATACTGTAATTACTGATGTATGATGCCCGATTTGTTCTCAAAAGCTTCTTCCAGTGGAGACTCCATAGTCTCTTCCATGACAGTTTTGTCTTTCTTTAACATTTTTTTTTTCTCAAGGGCTAGACAAATCCTTCTTGTTTTAATTTAAGCCCATTATTTATTGGTCATCCTGTTTATTTGTAGATTATTCCATTTTTCTTCATGCAAGTGTTTGAGACTTAAAGATATCTTCTCTTTTTTAGCCTAGAGTAAGCCAAATTCTTGCAGTCTTTTTTTTTTTTTCCCATGTGTTTTCCTCACTGATGAGATACTGTAGACGTGAATCAGTCTCATTGCTGTCCTCTAGACGCACGCTCTCCATGTTCTTTCTGAAGCGCAATCCCCAAAATCATTCCTGCAAATGCTTAAGGAGTAGGCTGGGGGAATTACTTTTGTGTCTTGATTCTGTACTGATGCCTATCTACCTGAATATACTGGTTATCCATCTTACAGCAATATGCTAACTGTGTTTTATATAACCTACACACAGGGAGTTAGAACTGTGTTTTAGATTCTCAGGTTATGAGAACGCAATACATTACAACTGACTTCTCTAAGAAACAAACTCTGAGATCTCATACTTCTTCCACCTCGTTTTTTCCCAGTATTAATAATTTATTTAAATTTTTTGTTTGCTAGTTAAAGCAATTTTTAGTTGTTCATAACAGCCATTTGTATTAAAACTTGGTGTCTTGTAGTACTAAGATCTTGAACTTCGGAGAAAGGAAGCCACCTGCTGATAAGAGACAGAAAGTAGTGTTCTGGTATAAATGTTTTATAGTAGGGACAACTTTATAGTGGAGATAATGTACAGGAAGAAATTCCATATTTAAGTGCATTTGGAAGTAAATTTATTTTACCTGTGATATAGGAACCACAGTGTTAGGTATGTTCTTCAAGCACATAG
Source organism: Calidris pugnax (assembly GCF_001431845.1). Classification (NCBI taxonomy): domain Eukaryota; kingdom Metazoa; phylum Chordata; class Aves; order Charadriiformes; family Scolopacidae; genus Calidris; species Calidris pugnax. Next base: position 14,661,887 of record NW_015090995.1, on the reverse strand, counting down.
AGGTACTGTGAGTTCAGTTAAGTAAATGAGATGTGGCATATATTTTCTATGCAGTAGAGCTGAGCACTACTACAAATCTAAGTGTTCAGCAGTGAAGTGTATTTAGACTATAACCTTTAAGAAAAGAAGTATATTTATAGACCTATAGTTCTGAATTTATATTTTCCTACTTCTCTCTTTATCTGTAGCATTTTTAAATGACTAGTGAGGAGTTTCTGTAATCCCAAGATGCTAAGAATTTAGCCAATATTACTATGCAAGTGCTGTAATTTTGAAGTTGTTGTATGCAACTTCAAAAATTAGAAATGTGTCTGGAGATTCTAATATATATTGTTATATATATAGTTACATAGATATTGGGAGAGAGAGATATACTGGTTACAGTTCCTCAAGTTCACAGTTACTTGCTTATCTGTATGTATATATATGAGGTAAGAAACCTCTGTAGGAATACTCAAATAGAGTCATATAGGCAGCTTTGAGAAGACAGGAAAAGTAGTCACATACCTTTTCATTTCTTTGCTCATCATATACTTTCTGCCCAGCAAATTCAGGTCATCTAATGAGGCTTTCAAACAAACTTACAAGTTGTATTCTTTCCCTACATGGTGATCAAAAATTCACTGTGTGTCAACTGGGTAGAAATCACAATCTGCCTTCTGTCTTCAGTGTGATAGTTATCATCACATTGCTTACGTGGGGAAAAAAATAATCCTGTGTTGTATTGGTAGGTAATACTGAATTTCATTTCTTTCTAGCAGTGCTTGGGAAAAGGAGAATGCAGAAAGTATTAAGAATATGAAAATTAGAGATGAAGCTAGCCTGTGAATAGAGAAGAGCATTTATTTTTAATGTTTGAATTGTCTCTCTTGTTGAAACACTAAAGGAAAATTTTACCATGAAAAATTATCAATACTGTCATGTCATAAAATATTTTTTTGTGAACCGTTTTCTGTTATTTCCCATGTTGCTATTCTGATACACTTACAAACTTCTCCATCATCTTGGCATACTTAATTAAAAAATTATTTCCCAAAATGATTTTTTAACTCTAGGTAAATTTTTACATGTCCATCAAAATTAATGAAAAATTGAAAAAAAAAAAATCACTTTATGCTGACATCCTGACAATCACTGCAAGGCCATGCAAGTGTGAGAATGTTTGAAGGAGGAGTTGAGTTATTAAGATAAGGGAACAGGTGAGAATTGCAGTGAGAGAAAGAAGGAAGCTTCCAGACAGCCTGATGAAGGAAGAGATGAATTTTTAGACAAAGGGCACAGTGAAAGTATTATGTTGCGTGCAGGGAAATGGAAATTGTCTCTTGCTATTAGTAAAATATCACTGTTACATTCTTTCTATATCAGCAATAACAAATAGGTTCAAAGATAAGTCTGCCATCAGTTTTCTGTCTAATCACAGTAAGTCGCTGGATTGTGAATTTTGTCTATTAATGAAAAAGGCATACCCTTAAAGGTAAGGGGTTTGCAGATTTCGGACTACCTCTTCATGTGTAAATAGCCTAATTTATGGAACAGTAGTAATGATTATAAAAGAAAACGCTTTTCCCCACAGCTATTTTATGTCTCAAAACTGTATCTGCGTGTTACTAGTATATATCAAAGAAATACAACCTGGTTAAATTTTTAATGGGTGGAACCTGATTTACTTTTCAGTCTTGATGTAATAGCACAGCTATATTATGGCCCATGTTGTCAAGTAGCATTTTACATGTAATGAATATCTTAGAATGTTGTAAACCACTGTGAAACAGACAGAAAAATAAGCTATCATTTCTGAATTTGCATTAGCAGAATTTCATAGCTTACAAGTTTTTTTAGAATAAATGTTCTAGAAGCATGGGGTTTTGTCATATTGCAGTGTGAATAATCATTGGTTACAAAGATTTTACCAATAGATACCAATAGGTAGAAATAATATTCTGGGAGTTCACAGAATCTAAGAGTAAAGAGTGGAAAGTTATGAAATATCAGGTTCCTGTAATGTGAAAAATTAATCGTTTCTACAGTGGCATGACTGGGTAAGCTGCCATAGCAACTATTGCAAAAACTACATTTTCTGATAAAATTTTGCCTCGAATTAAAGATACATTCCGGAAGCGTTTGCTTCAGAACTGTACTTTCTAAATATATGTATTTTAGTACCAGTCATCAACATGCTTCAATTCCAATATTATAGGATGCTTTATGAGTTCACACATTTCTTCTGTGCTACTTCAGTTGAAGATTGTTTTCATATGGTCAAATTCTAATGGACGTCCTATTTAATTCTGAGGAAAGCACTTAATTCTAAGAAGACTTTTCTGAGGAGGAGACATATTTCATATTAATTTCTGCTCCATAGCAGGACCATAGCACTCCAAAAGTGCTATATCACTTTTTCTTATTTTACTGTCAGGTAACAACTAACTAATTTTCTAACTAGCTAATTTTCCTACCTCTAATACTGACATAGTGTTATTTAGCAAGTTGGGGATGGTGGTGCCAGTCAGCCCAAATAACATGTAATTGAATGGTATTCTTAAAATACTATAGCAAAGTATCCTTATACATCTTTTTATTGGAAATGTATAAACCCAGAAAGATAATTTATTATTATGTTTTACATGCCTGTCTTGTATCAGAAATACTGCTACACTTTGTGTGATCTTACTAATTTAGGCACAATCTGGGACTTCGTGGGTTTTGATTCAAGGGCTGATTCATAGATGATGTTTAATTTTTAACTGAAGGGGTCCCTCTGCTGGATTCTTTCATAATTCCCTACATGTGAGGTATATGTGCGTTATGTTTGGAATGTAAGTGCACCATTAGTAATATAGAGCATTTTCATAATGATGCAAATAAATATTCATTAAATACTGAATACATCTGTCTTCACATGATTTCAGAAATTAGTTTAACAAAGACATTTCTAAGAAAAGATTATTTGTTATTTCTAATGATACTTCGATGATAAAATACAATATAACTATATTTGAAGAAAATTATAAGGATGATAATATCTCTTTTTTAAAGTGCTTACATTTTGGGGGCTGTTTTTTACAAATTCTATATTGGAAGCAGAATTTTAAGATAAAAAAAAATTACCTGAGTGAAGTAATGTCCCTGACTTTGTTTAGAGCCTAATTCCATTTATGAGTTAGATTGCCTAGAAATCTGTCAAAGATATTTAGAAGAGTATCATGTCATGTTTCAATGTTTATCAGTATTATTTATATTTTTAATGAGTATGAGAGGTCTGTTCTAAATATGAATATCAGCACTGGGTTGGGATTTTGAAGATGCAGGTTCAGTTTTAGGTGGTTTTGATCAGAATTGCTGAAAAAAAGCATTGAAACACCAATAGTAATGCTTGAAATGCATAGATAATCAGATTGATAATGCTTCAATAACATAAGGATTTCTCTTGACATTTTTAACTGTTAGCTAGTTTCCCACTACCATATTAAGAATTTGAATGCAACTCCTTTTGATGGAAAGTGTTACCCTTGAAGAATGAATTTTATTGAAAAATGCTATTACGGAATTGTGTATGATAAGTATGCAAGGTAAATTTTTTTTATTATTATTTATTTATTTAGCTCAGGAAACTGAGCCTTAATTGCTGTTACTCATACATTTTGGGCCAGTAATAAAAGTGGGACAGTTCCAAAAAATCATGTCTGGTTCTGGTTCAGTCCACAGAGTTCATTGGGACAATCGTACTCTACCCTTCTGTAAAGACTTCCTCTAAACATGTCCTTTAATCACTTCCCATTCAACATGACAGTCCATTACGTTATAAACCTGCCAGTCTCTGGTGGAGCATACGGAGCCGTACGTATTCTCAACATCTAATGCCTGGCTTCATCTCTGGGTCCTGCAGCTGTGGCTTTATACAGTTTACTTGTCAGACTGTCACTTTCTCAGCAAATGATCACCCCCCAACTATCATTCTTTTCTTCGGAGATTTGATGTAGAGTATCAGGAGTCTGTCAGATATATACAATTATGTCCTCCTCCACTGATGAGAATGCTCACAGTGAACACATTCATCAGAGCTTGGGAGTCTCTTCAGACAAGCAGTTGGCTCAGGTCAGAGGTTTTCTGAGTAGCTTCACATCAAGATGTTCAGACTTTGTTATGTCCACAGTGGATGTAAGATTTTCCTGACATGTAGAGATGTCACAGACATTTCCACCATCATGTATTATTAAACTAATAAGGGAATGCAAGTTCATTCTAGTCTGCTAAGAAGCAACAAAACTGTGAATGTAGAATGTCACCAGTGAACCCAACTTCTGATTGATTCATATACTCATCCCTTCCAGCTCTTTTGTGAGCAGTTTCAGTGGGAATCCTTGTCCATGCAAGCAAACAGCTTTCACAAATGGAGCCAGCTGGTAATGTTTGTTTGCTCCTAGGGCCAAAAGAAAGTGTGAAAGATCTTGCTAAAACACAGGGTAAGGGATCTCTGTCAAGGGCCATTCTGATTGAGAAGTTTTCAAAGATTTCTGTATGCTTTTGCCTTGATTCCCTTTCTTTTGCAGATTGTCTGAAATATAGAGAAAGTGAGGGTGCATGTGACTATTGATAGGTTTTGCTTCTCATTGTCATTTTTGTTTTCCAGATCTGTGAGGATCCTGACCCAAGGATCAAAGTGTGTAGTCACTACACAACTCTGGTGCACAAAGTTATTTTTCTCCCCATCCTAGATTATTGGTGTCTAAAACCCCACTTTTAAAAAGATTCTTTTGCCAAACATTCGGGGAGGGGGGGAGTTCCATATATAGCATACAGTATTGTAAGCTCGTCCTTTATTCTTCCTGACCTTATTGTCCCAATTATTATTGACTCCAATCCAGATTAGGATGTGAAAAGCCAAGAACTTGAAATAGGCAATAGAGCACCTCAGCATCTGTGCCCTTTACCAGGCTGTTCTGTGTGCTTACAAACAGAACAGTTGTGTTTTATGCTGTCAGATCTTTTCCCATTCTACTTCTATAAAAATGCTGGCTGTAATGCACCAAAATTTAAGTCAGCTTGTTAGCTCTGAAAGGTGAAAGCAAAAAAATGGCTTAACTCAGTAGCAGATCATAGGAGCTGTTTGAGTGGTTTGGATGATTTTGTCATCTATATATTATCGCATAGAGTAAATAACCTGCCTGTAGATGCAGAAACTCCCCTTCCACCCCACCCTCAACTCCAGCAATTTTCTGCTGCATGAAAACCATCACCTCTGTATGTTTCTGTTCTTCCTATAAAATTAAAGGTCAAAAGGAGGTTCACATTAGATGGAATTACAATTATACTGATCAGTATGTGCCATTATCTCAGCTGTTTAGATCACTGGTCAGTTTTTTGCTATTTCCAGACCTTTTACCCTGACAGCAGAAGAGGATTCTGCATCCCAGCCTAGAAGTACTTACTGCACGATAGCATGGCCAATAATCTGCTGGTTACTGGAGACCATATGTTTCAAGATACCATTTTGTGTGGATAATCTCCACTCTGAAATTACTCATTATATTGGTGCCATAAATATGTAATAGGAACTGAAACATAACATTTTTACTGCTCACTGTTTGGTTGGTTACAATTTCAGTCAGGAGGGGTGCTTTGAAGTCAGTTGTAAACCTAATCGTCACAAATAAATCAGAGTAGACATCTAGAGTAAACACTAATTACTACTTGTAGACTATAATTTTCTTTCTGATTGGAAAAGAAAACCAAAACATCATAGCGTTTAGGAAGAAAAACCTACTTTGCCTCAGAACTTCCAGAAGGAAAGTGCCGATCTGTCTTTGTTTAATCTCCGTCATAAGTATTCAGTTCCTGCTGTTTGAAGCGTTTGTACCTGAATTTACTGGGAGGGCAGGAACGTACCAGAAGTGTGGGAAATGTGACTTTGTCCTCTTTAAATTCTAAGATGTGAGTCGGTATTTCTCACAGAAGGAAGCAGGAACTGATTGCGGAGCAGAAGCTGGATGCCATTCTGTTAAGTCTCCTATGAGTTTACGTTTAGAGCTGGATCATGAAAATTGGTTGATGCTTATTAAAATGTTCCTTTGAGACATTCAGCAAGGCAGTGTGTTCGTAAAGGTTGCTCAGTGCTGTTCAGCTCTACTGGGTAGTGCTGCCCTGTGGGGGAAAAGTTGGCTAAACTAAAATACCTAGAATGTTACAGAGTACTTCTCCAAATGTACATTGCTTTGCTCATTGTTTGGTGTTTATAGCAAAAAGCGAAACAAAGGTTAAGGAAAATAGGCTTATTTAGATACTGCCAGAGACCTGCCTGACAGCGTCTCCTTCAGCATGTGGTAGCAAGTGCTGCGGGGATGAAAACAAATTCCTCGTCCCTCTTGGCCTGGGCTGTTCCTGGGAATGGGAAGCAGGAAAGGTTGGGGAAAAGCAGCAGCTCTGTCTTGTGCACTTTGTCATCTACCGCTTCCCTTGTGAGTGGGTTCCTCGAGGGAAGAAAGTGTGGATCTCACTCTTGGTATGAAGTAGGAAAATGAGCCTGGCCACCTGCTGTTGCTGCTGGGGCAGGACTCGAACTGGTTGGAACCGGCTGGGACTGGCGCGGGGCAGCCCCGCCCCGCCCTCCCC